>NW_026625373.1:0-10192 GCF_030028575.1 Malurus melanocephalus | reverse complement strand
AAAAATTCTTTCAAGAATCTTTTTCTTTCTTACGAAAAAGAAAAATTCTTTCACGAATCTTTTTTGTTTCTTACGAAAAAGAAAAATTCAGGGATTTGCAGAGTGTGGAATTCGGGGAGTTGGGCGTGGAATTCGGGGTCTGGGGCGGGATTTGGGGGGAAAATTCAGGGATTTTGGGGTGAAATTTGGGGATTTTAGGGTGAAATTCGGGGATTTTGGGGTGAAATTTGGGGATTTTGGAATTTTTCCATCCCCAAGGAACAAACACGCGGACACAGAGCTGCAAACCATTGCTTTTAATCATTATTTTTTTTCTTTTTTTTTTAAATAACTCTTGGATGAAACGCTAAACTTTGAGGGGAACTATGGCGGGGGGGAAAGAGGCCTCGGCGGTGGAAAAAATTAAAAGCGGAAATAAGTTGGGAGGAAAATAGAAAATAAATAAATAAAATCGATAATAAAGAGATGAAAACGATGTTCCCTGACCGGGAATCGAACCCGGGCCGCGGCGGTGAGAGCGCCGAATCCTAACCACTAGACCACCAGGGACGGCCGCCAATGGAATGGCGGCGGCGCCATCAGAGCCTTCACCGCTTGCGCTGATTGGCTGAGGGGGTCCGGGGAGGCTGTCAATCAAACAGCAGAGCCAATCACAGCCCGGGTTAGGGGTGGTAACGCCTCCGCAGCTTTTTCCCCTCACGCTCTGGGGAAAAATGGGACTGGGGGTAAATGTTGGCGGTTACGGCGGAATTTGGGGGTTTTGGTGTAAAATTTAGGGATTTTCGGGTGGAATTCCGGATTTAGGAGGAAATTTGGGGTTTTTTGGGCTGAATTCGAGGATTTCGGGGGTAAATTCGGGGGTTTTTGGGCCGCGCGCCGCCGGCGCCATCACAGACCCGTTCAGCCGAGCGCTGATTGGCTGAAGGGGTCAGAAGAGACTGTCAATCAAACAGCAGAGCCAATCACAGCGCGGAACAGGACTGGGAACGCCTCTGCAGCTTTTCCCCCTCACACTCCGGGTCCGGGAGAAAATGTTGGCATTTAGGGCGGAATTTGGCGATTTTGGTGGCAAATTTAGGGATTTTTGGGTGGAATTTGCGAGTTTAGGGAGGAAATTCCGAGTTTTTTTGGCGGAATTCGAGGATTTCGGGGGTAAATTCGGGGGTTTTGGGCTGCGCGGCGCCGGCGCCATCACAGACCCGTTCGGCCGAGCGCTGATTGGCTGAGGGGGTCCGGAGAGGCTGTCAATCAAACGGCAGAGCCAATCACAGCGCAGAAGAGGACTGGTAACGCCTCCGCAGCTTTTCCCCTCAGAATCCGGGACTGGGGGAGAATGTTGGGCATTTAGGGCGGAATTTGGGGGTTTTGGTGGAAAATTCAGTGATTTTCGGGAGGAATTCGCGGGTTTAGGAGGAAATTCGTGTTTTTTTGGGCTGAATTCGAGGATTTCGGGCATAAATTCGGGGGTTTTGGGCTGCGCGGCGCCGGCGCCATCAGAGACCCGTTCGGCCGAGCGCTGATTGGCTGAAGGGGTCCGGAGGAGCTGTCAATCAAACGGCAGAGCCAATCACAGCGCGGTTTTGAAAATGGTAACGCCTCCGCAGCTTTTTCCCCTCAGAATCCGGGACTGGGGGAAAATGTTGGCATTTACGGCGGAATTTGGGGGTTTTGGTGTAAAAGTTAGGAATTTTCGGGTGGAATTCGCGGGTTTAGGGAGGAAATTCGGGGATTGTGGGCGAAATTCGAGGATTTCGGGGATAAATTCGGGGGTTTTGGGCTGCGCGGCGCCGGCGCCATCAGAGACCCGTTGGGCCGAGCGCTGATTGGCTGAAGGAGTCCGGGGAGGCTGTCAATCAAACGGCAGAGCCAATCACAGCGCGGTTTAGGGGTGGGAACGCCCCCGCCTCAGATTTCCCGCCTTCGGCGCTGCGGAGAAGAAAATTCGGACATTTTGGGGCGAAATGTGGAGGTTTTGGGGAGAAATTTGGGGATTTGGGGGAATTTTGGGGGTTTTGGAGAGAAATTTGGGGGTTTTGGGGTGGATTTCAGAGATTTTGGGGTGAAATTAAGGGGGTTTGTGGAGACATTCGGAGGGTTTGGGGTGGAATTCGGGGATTTTGGGGAGAAATTTGGGGATTTAAGGGAAATTTGGGGTTTTTCGGGTGGATTTCGGAGATTTTGGGGCGAAATTAAAGGGGTTTGGGGAGACATTCGGAGGGTTTGGGGTGGAATTTGGGGGTTTGGGGAGAAATTTGGGAATTTCGGGGTGGATTTCGGAGATTTTGCGACGAAATTCAGGGAGTTTGGGGGGAATTCGGGGGTTTGGGGGATTTTGGGGTGGAAATCGGAGATATTGGGGCAAAATTCGGGCATTTGGGGTGGAATTTGGAGGTTTTGGGGCAAAATTCAGGAAGGTTTGGGGTGGAATTTGGAGATTTTGGGCAGAATTCGGCGGTTTGGGGGATTTTGGGGTGGAAATTGGAGATTTTGGGGCGAAATTCGGGGGGTTTGGGGTGGAAATTGGGCGTTTTGGGGAGAAATTTGGGCAAAATTCAGGAAGGTTTGGGGTGGAATTCGGAGATTTTGGGCAGAATTCGGCGGGGTTGGGGTTTTTGGGGTGGAAATCGGAGATTTTGGGGCGAAATTCGGGGGGTTTGGGATGGAATTTGGGGTCTGGGGCAGGATTTGGGGTGGAATTCGGGGATTTTGGGGTAAAACTCAGGGTTTTGGGGGTGAAATTTGGGGATTTTGGGTTGAAATTTGGGGATTTTGGGGTGAAATTTGGGGATTTTATAATTTTTCCATCCACAAGGAACAAACACACGGACACAGAGCTGCAAACCTTCGCTTTTAATCATTTTTTGGGGAGGATTTATGGCTCCAGAGGTGACTCCGATGGGTGGGGGTGACTCAGGAAAACGGGAAACGCCCAAATTCCCGTGGAAAAACCCCAAAATTCCATCGTTTTCTGTCAAATTCCATCGTTTTCCATCAAAACTCTGCGGTGCCACCCTCGGGTGTCCCCTGTCCCCCTTGAGGTGACACCGAGGTGACATCGATGGGTGGGGGCAACTCAGGCTCGGGAAATGCCCAAATTCCGGTGGGAAAACCCAAAAATTCCATCGGAAAAACCCTGAAATTCCATCATTTTCTGTCAAATTCCATCGTTTTCCATCAAAACTCAGTGGTGCCACCCTCGGGTGCCCCCTGTCCCCCCCGAGGTGACATCGAGGTGACATCGATGGGTGGGGGTGACTCAGCCTCGGGAAACGCCCAAATTCCGGTGGGAAAACCCAAAAATTCCATCGGAAAAAACCCCGAAATTCCATCGTTTTTCATCAAATTCCATAGTTTTCCATCAAAACTCGGCGGTGCCACCCTCGGGTGTCCCCTGTCCCCCCTGAGGTGACATCGATGGGTGGGGGCGGCTCATCCTCAGGAAATTCCCAAATTCTGGTGGGAAAACCCAAAAATTCCATCGGAAAAACCCCGAAATTCCATCATTTTCTGTTAAATTCCACTGTTTTCCATCAAAACTTGGTGGTGCCACCCTCAGGTGCCACCCATGGGTGTCCCCTGTTCCCCCCGAGGTGACATCGAGGTGACATCGATGAGTGGGGGCGGCTCAGGCTTGGGAAACGCCCAAATTCCGGTGGGAAAACCCAAAAATTCCATTGGAAAAAAAACCAAAATTCCATCATTTTCCATCAAAACTCTGCGGTGCCACCCTCGGGTGTCCCCTGTCCCCCCCGAGGTGACACCGAGGTGACATCGATGGGTGGGGGTGACTCAGCCTCGGGAAATGCCCAAATTCCAGTGGGAAAACCCAAAAATTCCATTGGAAAAAACCCCAAAATTCCATCTTTTTGCATCAAAACTCAGCGGTGCCACCCATGGGTGCCACCCACGGGTGTCCCTTGTTCCCCCTGAGGTGACATCGATGGGTGGGGGTGACTCAGGCTCGGGAAACACCCAAATTCCGGTGGGAAAACCCAAAAATTCCATCAAAAAAACCCAAAATTCCATCGTTTTCTGTCAAATTCCACTGTTTTCCATCAAAACTTGGTGGTGCCACCCTCGGGTGCCACCCAGGGGTGTCCCCTGTTCCCCCCGAGGTGACATCGAAGTGACATCGATGGGTGGGGGTGACTCGGGCTCGGGAAACGCCCAAATTCCGGTGGGAAAACCCAAAAACTCCGTCCAAAAAAACCTGAAATTCCGTTGTTTTCCATCAAAACTCGGCGGTGCCACTCTCGGGTGCCACCCATGGGTGTCCCCTGTCCCCCCCGAGGTGACATCGATGGGTGGGGTGACTCGGGCTCGGGAAACGCCCAAATTCCGGTGGAAAAACCCAAAAATTCCATTGGAAAAAACCAAAAATTCCATCATTTTCCATCAAATTCCGTTGTTTTCCATCAAAACTCAGCGGTGCCACCCTCGGGTGCCACCCATGGGTGTCCCTTGTCCCCCCCGAGGTGACATCGAGGTGACATCGATGGGTGGGGGTGACTCGGGCTCGGGAAACGCCCAAATTCTGGTGGGAAAACCCAAAAATTCCATCAGAAAAAAACCCAAAATTCCATCGTTTTCATCAAATTCCATCATTTTCCATCAAAACTTAGTGGTGCCACCCTCGGGTGCCACCCATGGGTGTCCCTTGTCCCCCCCGAGGTGACACCGAGGTGACATCGATGGGTGGGGGCAACTCAGGCTCGGGAAACGCCCAAATTCCGGTGGGAAAACCCAAAAATTCCATCGGAAAAAACCCCGAAATTCCATCGTTTTCCATCAAAACTCGGCGGTGCCACCCTCGGGTGTCCCCTGTCCCCCCCTGAGGTGACACCGAGGTGACATCGATGGGTGGGGGTGACTCGGGCTCGGGAAACGCCCAAATTCCGGTGGGAAAACCCAAAAATTCCATCGGAAAAACCCTGAAATTCCATCATTTTCTGTCAAATTCCGTTGTTTTCCATCAAAACTCAGTGGTGCCACCCACGGGTGTCCCCTGTCCCCCCTGAGGTGACACCGAGGTGACATCGATGGGTGGGGGTGACTCAGCCTCGGGAAACGCCCAAATTCCGGTGGGAAAACCCAAAAATTCCATCGGAAAAACCCAAAAATTCCATCGGAAAAAAGCCAAAATTCCATCATTTTCTGTCAAATTCCATTGTTTTCCATCAAAACTTGGCGGTGCCACCCATGGGTGTCCCCTGTCCCCCCCCGAGGTGACATCGATGGGTGGGGGTGACTCAGGCTCGGGAAACGCCCAAATTCTGGTGGGAAAACCCAAAAATTCCATCGTAAAAAAGCCAAAATTCCATCGTTTTTCATCAAATTCCATGGTTTTCCATCAAAACTCGGCGGTGCCACCCATGGGTGTCCCCTGTCCCCCCCTGAGGTGACACCGAGGTGACATCGATGGGTGGGGGCGACTCAGGCTCAGGAAACGCCCAAATTCCGGTGGGAAACCCAAAAATTCCATTGGAAAAAACAAAATTCCATCGTTTTCCATCAAATTCCATTGTTTTCCATCAAAACTCGGCGGTGCCACCCTCGGGTGTCCCTTGTCCCCCCTGAGGTGACATCGAGGTGACATCGATGGGTGGGGGTGACTCGGGCTCGGGCAACGTCCAAATTCCGGTGGGAAAACCCAAAAATTCCATCGGAAAAACCCCCGAAATTCCGTTGTTTTCCATCAAAACTCAGCGGTGCCACCTACGGGTGTCCCCTGTCCCCCCTGAGGTGACATTGAGGTGACATCGATGGGTGGGGGCGACTCATCCTTGAAAAACCCCCAAATTCCGGTGGGAAAACCCAAAAATTCCATCGGAAAAAACCCCGAAATTCCATCGTTTTCCATCAAAACTCGGCGGTGCCACCCTCGGGTGCCACCCAGGGGTGTCGGGTGTCACTCTGGGTGTCACCTCGGGTGTCACTCGGGGCTCAGCCACGTCCCCGCCTCCTCCACGTCCCGGGGCACCACCAGGAACAGCTCCGAGGGGCCCCGCGACAGCGCCTCCCGCAGGAACTCCCTGGAACAGCAAAAATATCTGAATTTCACCCCAAAATAGCACAATTTCACCCCAAAATAGCCCAATTTCACCCCAAAATAGCCCAATTTCACCCCAAAATATCCCAATTTCACCGAAAATATCCCAATTTCACCCAAAATATCCCAATTTCACCCCAAAATATCCCAATTTCAACCCAAAATATCCCAATTTCACCGAAAATATCCCAATTTCACCGAAAATATCCCAATTTCACCTCAAAATATCCCAATTTCACCTCAAAATATCCCAATTTCACCCAAAATATCCCAATTTCACCCAAAATTGCCCAATTTCACCCAAAATAGCCCAATTTCACCCAAAATTGCCCAATTTCACCGAAAATATCCCAATTTCACCCAAAATAGCCCAATTTCACCGAAAATATCCCAATTTCACCTCAAAATATCCCAATTTCACCCAAAATAGCCCAATTTCACCCCAAAATATCCCAATTTCAACCCAAAATAGCCCAATTTCACCCCAAAATAGCCCAATTTCACCCAAAATAGCCCAATTTCACCCCAATATAGCCCAATTTCACCCCAAAATATCCCAATTTCACCTCAAAATATCCCAATTTCACCCCAAAATAGCCCAATTTCATCCCAAAATCCCCGAATTTCGACCCAAAACCCACGAGTTTCACCCCAAAATCTGAATTTCACCCCAAAATAGCCCAATTTCACCCCAAAATCTCTGATTTTCGATCCAAAATCTCTGAATTTCACCCCAAAATGTCTGATTTTTGATCCAAAATCTCCGAATTTTCACCCAAAATCCTCAAATTCCGGCCCCAAACCCCCGAATTTCACCCGAATTACAGCCCAAAACCCCCGAATTTCATTCCAAAATCTCTGAATTTTGACCCAAAACCCACGAATTTGACCCCAAATTCTCTGAATTTTGACCCCAAATCCCCAAATTCCAGCCCAAAACTCCCCGAATTTCACCCCAAAATCCCCGAATTCTGACCCAAAATCCCGGTATTCACCCCAAAATCTCTGAATTTCACCCCAAAATCCTCGAAATTCACCCCCAAATCTCTGAATTTCGACCTAAAAACCCCGAGTTTTACCCCAAAATCCCCAAATTTTGACCCAAAATCCACGCGTTTCACTCCAAAATCTCTGAATTCCACTGCAAAATCTCAAAATTTCACCCCAAAACCCCCGAATTCCACCTCAATATTCCCAAATTTCTCCCCAAAACCCTCAAATTCCGCCCCAAAATTCCCAAATTTCTCCTCAAAATCCCTCAATTTCTTCCCCACAGCGCCTGTGGCGGGAAACCTTGGGCGGGAGTGTCCCCCCTTCCCCGCGATTCGCGCTGATTGGCTCCGACACTTGATTGACATCCCGCTCAGCCAATCAGCGCACAAGCAGTTAAAACCCCTCAAATTTCACCCTCAAAATCTTCGAATTTCAGCCCCAAAATCGCCGATTTTGCCCCAAAACCGCCGCGTTCCACTCCAAATCACCGAATCTTTCCTACAAAACCTCCAAATTCCACCCGAAAAACCCCGAATTCTGCCCCAAAATTCCCGAATTTTTCCTCAAAATCTCCGAAGTTTTTCCCCACAGCGCCTGAGGCGGGAAACCTGAGGCGGGAGCTTTCCCCTCATCCAGCGACGCTGATTGGCTCTCTCCTTTGATTGACATCAGCCTCAGCCAATCAGAACGCGGACAACTCAAACCCCCTCAAATTTCACCAAAATCCTCGAATTTCAGCCCCAAAATCACCGAATTTTGCCCCAAAATCGCCGCGTTTCGCCCCAAATCACCGAACCTTTCCTACAAAACCTCCAAATTTCACCCGAAAAAACCCGAACTCCGCCCCAAAATTCCTGAAATTCTCCTCAAAATCCCCGAAGTTTTCCCCACAGCGCCTGTGGTGGAAAACCATGGGCGGGAGCGTTCCCCTCATCCAACGACGCTGATTGGCTCTCTCTTTTGATTGACATCGCGCTCAGCCAATCAGCGCACAGCCAGTTTTAAGCCCTCAAATTTCACCCTCAAAATCCTCCAATTTCAGTCCCAAAATCAACAAATTTTGCCCCAAAATCGCCGCGTTTCGCCCCAAATCACCGAATCTTTCCTACAAAACCTCCAAATTTCACCTGAAAACCCCAAAATTCTACCCCAAAATTCCCGAATTTCTCCCCAAAATCACCCATTTTCTTCCCTACAGCGCCTGTGGCGGGAAACCCGAGGCGGGAGCTTTCCCCTCATCCAACGACGCTGATTGGCTCTCTGCTGTGATTGACATCCCTTTTAGCCAATCAGCGCACAGGCACTTTAAAACCCTCCAACTCCACCCTCAAAATCCTCACATTTCAGCCCCAAAATCCCCGAATTTCAGTCCCAAAATCCTTGAATTTCAGTCCCAAAATCTCCGAATTTCAGTCCCAAAATCCTCGAATTTCAGTCCCAAAATCCTCAAATTTCAGCCCCAAAATTCCCGAATTTCTCCCCCAAATCCCCCATTTTCTTTCCCACAGCACCTGTGCGGGAAACCGTGGGCGGGAGCGTTCCCCTCATCCAACGACGCTGATTGGCTCTCTCGTTTGATTGACATCCCATTCAGCCAATCAACGCACAGGGAGTTAAAACCCCTCAAAATTCACCCTCAAATTCCTCCAATTTCAGCCCGAAAATCGCCAAATTTCGCCACAAAACACCGAAATTTTCCTACAAAACCTCCAAATTTCACCCGAAAAACCCCGAATTCCGCCCCAAAATTCCCGAATTTCTCCTCAAAATCTCCAAAGTTTTTTCCCACAGCGCCTGAGGTGGGAAACAATGGGCGGGAGCTTTCCCCTCATCCAGCGACGCTGATTGGCTCTCTCTTTTGACTGACATCGCGCTCAGCCAATCAGCGCACAGCCAGTTTTAAGCCCTCAAATTTCACGCTCAAAATCCTCCAATTTCAGTCCCAAAATCAACAAATTTTGCCCCAAAATCGCCGCGTTTCGCCCCAAATCACCGAATCTTTCCTACAAAACTTCAAAATTTCACCCGAAAAACCCGGAATTCCGCCCCAAAATTCCCGAATTTCTCCTCAAAAGCTCCGAAGTTCTTTCGCAGGGCCGGAGGCGGGAAACCTGAGGCGGGAGCATTCCCCCCCATCCAACGACGCTGATTGGCTCTCTGCTGTGATTGACATCCCACTCAGCCAATCAGCGCACAGACAGCTTAAACCCCTCAAATTTCACCCTCAAAATCGCCAAATTTCGCCCCAAAATCCCCGAATTTCGCCCCAAAATCGCCGCGTTCCCCTCACCTGAGCTGCGGCTCGGCKCCGATGGCGGCGGGGGCGGCCAATTTGGAGTCCAGGTTGTAAAAAGTGCGGCCGAGGCGGCGAACGCCGACCCAGTGCGGGCGGGACACRGGCAGCGCCAGCGTCCCCAATGTCACCCGCGAGGGGACATTGAGCAGGAATCCCAAAATGTGCGGCAGCGCCAGGCGCTCCAGCGGGCTGGGGAGGGGGCACAGGGGGCGTTAGGGGGGGCGGGAATTTGGGGAGGGGGCTTTTGGGGTCATGGGGAGGGGTCTCATTGTCGTTATGGCCGTCCCATGGTCACTAAAGCCGGTGTGACAAAGGGGGTTTGAAACGTCCCCAATTGGGTTGGGGGTCTCAGAGGGGGCTGGAATTTGGGGAAGGGGTCACGGGAGGGTTCCAAAACTTGGGGAGGGGTCTCAGGAGGCTGTCCCTGAATTTGGGGAGGGGTCTCATTGTCGTTATGGCCGTCCCGTGGTCACTAAAGCCGGTGTGACAGGAGGGGTTTGTAAGGTCCCCAATTGGGTCGGGGGTCTCAGAGGAGGCTGGAATTGGGCTGGGGGGTCCGGGAATTTGGGGAGGGGTCTCAGGAAGCTGTCCCTGAATTTGGGGAGGGGTCCCATCATCGCTTTTCCCATCCCATGGTCACCAAGGCCGGTGTGACAGGAGGGGTTTGAAACGTCCCCAATTGGGTTGGGGGTCTCAGAGGGGGCTGGAATTGGAGGAGGGGGGGTCCAAGAATTTGGGGAGGGGTCTCAGGGGTCCATCCCCAATTTGGGGAGGGGTCTCAGGTAATTTGGGGAGGGGTCCGGGTTAATTTGGGGAGGGGTCTCGGGTAATTTGGGCAGGGGTCCCGGGTTAAT
>NW_026625372.1:15026-16050 GCF_030028575.1 Malurus melanocephalus | reverse complement strand
GGGAACGGGGAGGGACGGAGGGAAAACTCCGGGAGAGTCGGGAGGGGCGATCCCGGGAGCTCCAACTGCCACCGGGGGTGACAGGATGGTACTGGCTGGGGTGGCAGGGTGACACAGCCGTGTCCCCAAATCCTAGAGCCACCGTGGGTGACAGGATGGCACTGGCTGGGGTGGCAGAGTGACACAGCCGTGTCCCCAAATCTGACAGAGGTGTCCCCTAATCGCAGAGACACCGAGGGTGACAGGATGGCACTAGCTGGGGTGGCAGGGTGACACTGCCGTGTCCCCAAGTGCCAGAGCCACCGTGGGTGACAGGATGGCACTGGCTGGGGTGGCAGGGTGACATTGGGACTGGCAGCGAGCTGGTGACAGGGGTGTCCCCAAATCGCAGAGCCACCGAGGGTGACAAGATGGCACTGGCTGGGGTGACAGGGTGATACAACCGTGTCCCCAAATCGCAGAGCCACTGAGGGTGACAGCAACCACCAAGGGTGGCTCTGGCTGCGGTGGCAGAGTGACACCAGGACTGGCAGCAAGCTGGTGACAGGGGTGTCCCCAAATACAGAGCCACCGAGGGTGACAGGTATGGCACTGGTTGGGGTGGCAGAGTGACACAGCCGTGTCCCCAAATCCTAGAGCCACCGTGGGTGACAGGATGGCACTGGCTGGGGTGGCAGGGTGACACAGCCCTGTCCCCAAATCCTAGAACCCCAAATCCTGTTACCGTGGGTGACAGGAACGGCCAGGGATGGCTCGGGCTGGGGTGGCAGGGTGACATTGGGACTGGTGACCGAGGTGTCCCCAAATGCCAGAGCCACCGTGGGTGACAGGGATAGCTCCGGCTGGGGTGGCAGGGTGACATTGGGACTGGCAGCGAGCTGGTGACAGGGGTGTCCCCAAATCGCAGAGCCACCGAGGGTGACAGGAATGGCTCCGGCTGGGGTGGGTGGCAGGGTGACACAGCCGCGTCCCCAAATCTTAGAACCACCGAGGGTGACAGGAACGGCCAGGGATGGCACCGGCT
>NW_026625372.1:9584-11846 GCF_030028575.1 Malurus melanocephalus | reverse complement strand
TGTCCAGGGGACAATCCCCGGGAGTTCGCGGGACAATCCCCGGTTCCCGGCCACAATCCCCGGGCACAATCCCGGGTGTCCCGAGCACAACCCCGCCTTATCCCGCACACCGCCCCTCCTCTCTGGCTCTCTGCCCAGACCCCTCCCCACCTTTCCCTCACCCCCCCGTTCCCCCTCCTATCCCGAGACGCCCCAAAAGCCATGGGGGATGCCCCGGGGGGGAGCCCGGGCCGTGCCGCGGCGTCTCCCCGCGCTGCCCCGGGACCGTCGGCGGCTGCAGATAGCGCGGTGTGGGAGGGCAGACGCCAGGCTGTCTGCTCGCACTGCGCTCGGCTTGTTATTAACTTCTCCTCGGGCTGCCGTGGAGCCAGAATTGCTGCTGCTGGCTCCAGGCTTTCCCCGAGCCGCTCTATCTGCAGCCCTAATTACAGCTTCTTGGGATCTCCCTTTATCTCGGGGGATCTTTTGGGGTTGGTTACCTGGCACACGCGCTCCCGGTTCTCTCGCTGCTTTTTTGCCCCCCTTTAATCCTCGCCGCTTTCATCAGACGGGGAAAAAAAAAAAAAAAAAAAAAATCCCGAGGTTCGGTGGGTTCCGCGTCCCCGGGAGGATCTCGGGTGGCCCGGTGACCGCCGGAATCGCTGTCCCCGCGTGTCCCGRAGCGTTCCCGGTGTTTTTCGAGGGGCTCGGCACCTTCCAGCCCCGCCACGGAGTCTCGGCTTTGGCTCCGAGCGCGGCGGTGATTTATTTATTTTATTTTTTTTTAAATTTAATAAGAGTGGAGTCGATGTGTTTGTGTTGGCAGCGGGGACCCCTCCGAGCCCCAACTCCGCTCCGGCAGCCCCCGGGGATTGGGACCCGTGCCCCAAATCGTTCGGGAATTGGGACCCCACCCCAAAATCAGAGCCCGATGTGGGTGGGGTGAGATGGGGAGGGGTCGCTTCTTCCATCCCTGAGCTGCGCCCCCTCCCCCCAGCAGGGAATTGAATCCCCAGGGTCCCCCCCGGGGGTAAAGTTTGTCCCCAAATCCCCTTGGGGACACGGGCCCTGCAGCAGATGGCGCGGCTGCCCTGCTTTGGGGTGATGTTTTGGGGTATTTTTGTTAATTAGGGGAATAATTTAGCAGAAGGGTGGGAAAGCACGAGSGGGTGAGGAGGGGTCTGGGTACCTGGAGCATCCCCCAGCCCCAAAACCCCATTTCCGAGATTCCTGGGGTTCACCAGGAGCATCCCCCAGTCCCAACATCCCCTTCCGAGATTTTTGGGATTCACCCGGAGCATCCCCCCTCCCCAAAATCCCCAAAATCCCCATTTCCGAGATTTTTGGGATTCACCCGGAGCATCCCCCAGCCCCAAAATCCCCATTTCCCAGATTCCTGGGGTTCACCACGAGCATTTCGCATTCCCAAAATCTCACACAAAGGTTACTGGGGTTTACCAGGAGCATCCCGCACCCCCAAAATCCCTAAAATCCCCATTTCCCAGATTCCTGGCATTCACCACGAGCATCCCCCTTCCCCAAAATCCCTTCCGAAATTCTTGGGGTTGACCCGAAGCATCCCCCAACCCCAAAATCCCACACCGAGATTTTTGGGATTCACCACGAGCATGCCCCAGTCCCAAATATCCCATTTCCGAGATTTTTGGGGTTCTCCACGAGCATCCCATAGCCCCAAAATCCCCATTTCCGAGATTTTTGGGATTCCCCCGAAGCATCCCCCATCCCCAAAATCCCCCAAATGCCCGTTTGAGCAGCTCGAGAGGGGTCGGAGCCGTCCGGAGCCCATCCCGGCGGGACGGGACCCGCGGGGAAACTGAGGAACGGGATAAAAACAGATCGGGGGATCCTCGTTCCGCTCCTCGCCCTCGGTACCGGGAACATCGGGAACATCGGGAACATCTGGAACTTTCCTCCCTCGGCCGGGCTGGGCTTGGGGGATTTTCCGTGTGGGTTTTCCGCACTTTGGTGGCCCCACAGGCGTTGTGGGATTTTGAGGGATTTTGAGTGATTTTGTGGGATTTTGAGGGGTTTTGAGGGGATCATCCCAGGGACGCAGCCCCGTGTTGGGATGGGGGGACACCGCAGCACCGAGGGGACAGTTCGGTGTCCCCAGGTGCCATCCGAGAGTCCCCAGGTGCCATCGAGACACTCCGGGAATCCCCAGAGTGTCCCCGTGTCCGTGTCCCCATGTCGCCATGTCCCCATGTCCCCGTGTCCCCGTGTCCCCTCGGGGGTCTCTGACAAGGTGCCACCCTGCACAAG
>NW_026625372.1:6083-8099 GCF_030028575.1 Malurus melanocephalus | reverse complement strand
ACCAACACCGAACGAACGCTCCCACCCTTCCCTTCACAYTTTGGGGTAAATCGGGGTATTTTTGGGGTGCCTTTGGTTGATCCCGGCTCGTCCCCTTCTTCCAGAGCCCGGGAAGGCCCCGGCCGTGGCCAGCGCGGATCTGCGGCTCGGAGCCCGGGCGAGGAAAGCGCGCAAACCCCGCACCATCTACTCGAGCCTGCAGCTGCAGGCGCTGAACCAGCGCTTCCAGCAGACGCAGTACCTGGCACTGCCCGAGCGAGCGGAGCTGGCGGCACAGCTGGGGCTCACCCAGACACAGGTGGGGCCGGGGGGCAGCGGGGATGGGCACGGGGATGGACACGGAGGATGGGTACGGGGATGGGTACGGGGACCGGGGATGGGCACGGGCATCGGGGATGGACACGGGGATGGGGATGGGCACCGGGGATGGGTACGGGGGATGCGCACGGTGACCGGGGATGGGTATGGGGAACGGGGATGAGCAGGGGGAGCTGGGATGGGTATGGACATGGGGGATGGGTATGGACATCGGGGATGGGCACTGCCACTGGGATGCACTTTGTGCCCACTGGGATGCACCCGGGACATGTCTTGTGAACTCCGGGATGCCCGTGCCCGTCGGGACAGTCCTTGTGCCCCTCAGGACTCACCCGAGATGCACCCGTGCCCACCGGGGTGCACTTTGTGCCCCTCGGGATACACCCCGTGTCCCTCGGGACACACCTTGTGCCCACCGGGACACATCCCGTGCACACCGGGACATACTTTGTGCCCACTGGGATGCACCCCGTGCCCACCGGACACATATTGTGCCCCTCGGGATGCATCCGTGCCCACCGGGACACACCTTGTCCCCACCGGGATGCAGCCGTGCACACCGGGATATATCTTGTGCCCACCGGGATGCACTTTGAGCCCACCGGGACGCACTCGGGACACACTTTATGCCCATCAGAATGCACCCAGGACACACCTTGTGCCCACCGGGATGCACCCGTGCCCGTAAGGACGTACCCGTGCCCCTCGGGACATACCCCGTGCCCACCGGAATACACTTTGTGCCCACCAGGACACACCCCGTGCCCACCGGGATGCAATTTGTCCCCATCGGGATGCACCCGGGACACACCTTGTCCCCACCAGGACACACTTTGTGCTCACCGGGACACACCCCGTGCCCACTGGGATGCACTTTCTGCCCCTCGGGATGCATTTTGTGCCCACCGGGACACACCTTGTGCCCCTCGGGATGCACCCCGTGCCCACCGTGACACACTCCGTGCCCACCGGGATGCACTTTCTGCTTTCTGGTGCCCCACCCGTGCCCACCGGGATGCACCCGGGACACACTTTGTGCTCACCGGGACACACCCCGTGCCCACCGGGATGCACTTTCTGCCCCTTGGGACGTACCCTGTGCCCACCGGGATATATTTTGTGCCCACCGGGACACACCTTGTGCCCCTCGGGATGCACCCCGTGCCCACCGTGGCACACCCCGTGCCCACCGGGATGCACTTTCTGCCCCTCGGGACGCACTCCGTGCCCACCGGGATGCAATTTGTCCCCACCGGGATGCACCCGGGACACACCTTGTTCCCACCAGGCCACACTTTGTGCTCACTGGGACACACCCCGTGCCCACCGTGACACACCCGTGCCCATCGGGACACATTTTGTGCCCCTCGGGATGCACCCGTGCCCCTCGGGACAGACCTTGTCCCCACCAGGACACACTTTGTGCCCACCGGGACACACTTTGTGCCCACCGTCACACACCCGTGCCCATCGGGACACATTTTGTGCCCCTCGGGATGCACCCGTGCCCCTCGGGACAGACCTTGTGCCCACCGGGATGCACTTTGTGCCCACTGGGACACACCYTGTGCCCACCGGGATATACTTTGTACCCACCGGGACACACCTTGTGCCCCTCGGGATGCACCCCGTGCCCACCGTGGCACACCCCATGTCCACCGGGACACATCCCGTGCCCACCGGGATGCACTTTCTGCC
>NW_026625372.1:0-1823 GCF_030028575.1 Malurus melanocephalus | reverse complement strand
GAGTGACACTGATGGACACCGAGAGACTCTGAGGGTCACTGTGGGACAGTGAGTGACACCGAGGGACACCGAGGGACACTGAGAGTCACTGATGGACACGGAGGGACACCGAGTGACACCGAGGGACACCGAGGGACACCGAGGGACACTGAGAGTCACTGATGGACACGGAGGGACACCGAGTGACACCGAGGGACACCGAGGGACACTGAGGGACACCGAGGTCACTCTGCCGTGTCCCCCCCGAGAGACCCCAGTAAACCCCTGGAGGATCGCAGCGAATGAAGGAGGAAGAGGAGGAGGAGGAGGAGGAAGGAGGTGACAACGATCTGCGGGAGCTTGGGGACATCCTGCTCTGTCACYGCGCCACCCCAGCGGGACAGGAGCCAGCCCTGGCTGTCCCCATTGACAGACAGGGGACCCCAAAAAGGGCTGGGGAGACCCCGCCCCCCAAGGTCTAGTTTAGTTAGGATCTCTGCTGGTTTTAACGAGTCTGAGCTCAGATGGGTTCGGCTCCTCGGCGCTCCCCGAGATTTTGGGGTGTCTCCTTTTTGGGGTGACGCTGCCATCCCCACCCTCGGGATCTCCCATTTCTTGGGATAACAACCCAGAGGGGCTGGGGGTGCTGGGGCTGCGCCCCCTCCCCAAAATCTGCCCCGAAATGGAGCCAAATCGGGGAATTTTGGGGCCAGGGGCTCCTTTTGGGAGCTCCGGGCAGTTTTGGGGCCGCTGCAGAAATGGGGTGGGGGGCAGAGACCCCATCCCTGCGGCCCCACAGACCCCCCGCTCCKGGAATGGGGGTGTTTTGGGGTCAGGGGGTGATTTCCCTCCCGGGTCGGGCTCTTTGTGTTTGCAGAGGGCAGAACCCGAAAAACACAACCCTGAGAAAATAAAATACAGCCCTGAGACAATAAAATACAACCCCGAGAAAATTTCCCTTTGTTCCAGTGTCATTATTTCCCCCTTTTCCCGGTCCTGACCTGGGTTTGTCACCCCAAAAGGGGCTCCCCCGGCAGAGGGGCGGCTTTGGGGGATGGGAATGGGATTGGGATGGGATGGGATTTAGGATCCATGGGATGGGATTTGGGATGGGATTTCAAATCCATGGGATGGTATTTGGGAATCATGGGATGGGATTTCGGATCTTTGGGATGGGATTTGGGATCCATGGGATGGGATTTTGGGTGAGATTTGGGCTGAGATTGATGGGATGGGATGGGATTTGGGATCTTTGGGACAGGATTTGAGAGATGGGATGGGATTTGGGATGGGATTTGGAATGAGATTTAGGATCCATGGGATGGGATTTGAGATGGGATTTGGGCTGAGATAGATGGGATGGGATTTGGGATCCATGGAATGGGATTTGGGATCTTTGGGATGGGATTTGGAATGGTATTTTGGATCCATGGAATGGGATTTTGGGTGGGATTTGGGCTGAGATCGATGGGAGGGGATGAGAATTGGGATGGGATTTGGGATCCTTGGAATGGGATTTGAGATGGGATGGGATTTGGGATGGGATTTGGAATGGGATCCATGGGATGGGATTTGGGATCCATGGGATGGGATTTGGGATCCATGGGATAGGATTTCGGGTGGGATTTGGGCTGAGATCGATGGGATGGGATGGGATTTGGAATGAGATTTGGGATCCATGGGATGGGATGGAATGGGACCAATGGGAAGGGATAAACCCCACTGTGGCACCGGAACATCCCTGTGCTCGCTCCCCCCTCCCCCACCCAGCTCCACGCTGTCACCTCCCTGTCCCCAGCCCGGCGCAGGGCGATGGTGACACCGCCATCCCGCCCCGTTTCCCG
>NW_026625371.1:8891-11930 GCF_030028575.1 Malurus melanocephalus | reverse complement strand
CACCGATCCACCTGGTCACCGAAGAAGAGCTCGGGCCGGTTGCGGGAGCTGCTCCAGGCCTCAAACAGCGCCAGGTTGGCAGCCGAGGGACGCGCCAGGTAAAAGATCTTCTCACCCTGGGGAGCGGGCAGATGCGGGGCAGGTGAGGAGTGGAGTGTAGGGCAGGTTATGGACAATCTCCCCAAACCTCCTGTAGCCACGCCCTGGCCACTCCAATCCCCCTAAAACCATCCCAAAACTGCCCAGACACCCAAAATCCCCCCAAAACCCACCCTGACCCATTCCATACCCTCTCTAACCCTCCCAAATTCTCCTCAGACCTCCTCAAAACCCACCCTGACCCATCCCATACTCTCTTTAATCCCCCCAAACCCCCTGTAACTCCCCTGCCCCCACTGTACCCACAGCACATGGCACCAGACCAAGGTGGCCCTACAGGTGATGTGGAAGTCACTGTAGCTGTCCTTTGTGCCCTTTATCCCAAATCCCCCCCAAACCCCATCTAACCTCCTCCAAAGCCCTTCTAACTCACCCCAAACCCCTTCTAACTCGCTCAAATTCCCACAAATCTCCCCCTAAATCCCCTCTAACTTGCCCCAAACTCCCTGTAACTTGCCAAGCCCACTCTAATCTCCCCCAAATCCCCTTGAATCCCCCCAAATCCCCTCTAACCTCCTCCAAACCCCTCTTTACTTGCCCCAAAGCCCCTCTAACCTCCCCCAAATTCGTTTTAACTTACCCCAAAGCCCTTCTAACCTCCACCAAACTCCTCTTAACTTGCCCCAAAGCCCCTTTCGCATCCCTCAAATCCCCTCTAACTTCACCCAAATCCCCTCTAACTTTCCCCAAATCCCCTCTAACCTCCCCCAAATCCCACCCCGTACCCGGAGGACGTGGCACCAGGAGGAGGTGCCCCTGCAGTCGATGTGGAAGTCGCAGTAACTCCCTCGTCCCCAGCGCCAAATTCTCCCAAAGCCCCTCTAACCTCTCCCAAATCTTCTCTAACCTCACCCAAATCCCCTCGAATCCCCCCAAACCCCCTCTAACCTTCTCCAAACCTCTCTTAACTTGCCCCAAACCCCCTCTAAGCTCCCCCAAACCCCCTCGCATACCCGGAGCACATGGCACCAGGCGGAGGTGCCCCCGCAGGCGATGTGGAAGTCGCTGTAGCTGTCCCTTGTCCCCAGCAGGCAGTATTTCTGCACGCTCGGCCGCTCCCGCGACGATTCGCCCGGCCACAGGTTCTCCACCCACGAGAGCTTGCGCACGATGCGCGGCGTCTGCACCAGGTTCGACAGCCTGGAGGGGTCAGTCGGGGGGGTCAGAGGGTGGGGGGCACTGGTGTGGGGCTGGGGACAGCGGTGTGGGGCAAAAACACGGGGTCAGGGAGTGGGGGGCACTGGTGTGGGGCTGGGGAACATTCCTCTGGAGGGCACTGGGAGGGACTGGGCAGCACTGCAAGGGAATGGGGGGCACTGGAAGGGACTGGGGGGTGACTTGGGATGTTACTGGGAGGCACTGGGGGTGACTGGGTGGCACTAGGACAGACTCGGGGAGTTACTGGGAGGGCACTGGGGGTTACTGGGAGGGACCCACTGCATGTCTGAGAACTCGAGGCTGGTGACGATGAGGACGCGCTCGCGCCGGGGCATTGGGGGTGTTACTGGGAGTGTTACTGGGCAGCACTGGGAGGGACTGGGGGTTACTGGGAGGCACTAGGAGGACCCACCGTGTGTCCGAGAACTCGAGGCTGGTGACGCTGAGGACACGCTCGCGCCGGGGCCCCCCCAGATAGGCCACGAAGTCCCCGAGGCGCATCCGCAGCTCGGCCTGGCGCCCCACATCCATCACGGCCACCACCTTGTCGGCCCCTGCGTGCCCCAAAACCAGCTGTGAGCCCCCAAAAATCCTCCCCAAACGCCCCTGCACACCCTGAAACTGGCTGTGAGTCTGGTGGGGATGCAGGACCAACCCCAAATTCCCCCCCAAACCACCCTGTGTGCCCAGAAACCAGCCGTGAGACCCCAAAAATCCCCCCCAACTTTCCTGAGCACCCCAAAACCCCAAAAATCCCACCCCAAACCTCCTCAAACCCCCCCATGTAGTGCGAGATGTCCCCTATGGGTCTGTCCTGGGGACACCCAGCCCACCCCGAAGCCCCCAGACTCACCCACGTGGTGCAGGACATCGCGGGGGCTGAAGGAGGGYGGGGGCAGGGTCATCCCCAGCCCCTCCTGCCTGGACACCAGGATGGGGACGCTGAAGCTGTTCTCCTCTAGGTATTCCACGGTCAGCTGCGCCCCGGTGGGCTTCAGCAGCACCTCGTCCGCACTGGAGGGGTGGAGGGGGGCAGTGAGACCCCGCTCGAACTGACTGATACCCCCCCCAGACTGACCAACACCCCCCAGGACCCCTGACCCCCATGGGAAACCCTCAATTTCTATAGGGACCCTCCAAGCCCTGACCATCCCTTGGGCCATGCTGGGGCAGCAGCATCTCGTCCATGCTGGGGGGGATGGGGGAACCCTGGAGATGCCCCTGGGACCGATCAACAAACCCCAGGACTGACGGACACCTGGGACTGACCCTCACCCGGACAAAGGGCTCACCTGGACTGAACCTCACCTGGACAAAGGGCTCACCTGAACTGACCAACACCTACACTGCCCCTCACCTGGACTGATCCTCACCTGGACAAAGGGCTCCCCTGGACAAAAGACTCACCTAGACAAAGGACTCACCTAGAACTAACCCTTATCTGTACAACAGGCTCACCTGGACTGGCTCACCCGGAGAATAAACTCACCTGCACTGCTCCTCACCTGGGACTGACCCTCACCTGGACAAAGGGCTCACCTGAACTGACCCCCACTGAACCTAACCCTTATCTGTACAACAGGCTGACCTGGACTAACCCTCACCTGGTGAAGGAGCTCATCTGCACTGTCCCTCACCTAGACTGACCCTCACCTGGACCGACCCCACCCCTCACCTGGGGAAGGTGCGGCCTCGCAGCTCCCGGATGAACTGGGCACTGCC
>NW_026625371.1:4005-8197 GCF_030028575.1 Malurus melanocephalus | reverse complement strand
AGCTCACAGAGATCCATTCAGAGCTGCCTGGATCCAGGTCATGTGGACTCACACGGGACTACACAGATCCACATGGATCCCACACGGATCCAGTAACATGTGGATCCACGTGCATCTACACAAACCAACATAGATCCTACAATGACCCTCGTGAATCCTACGTGGATCCAGTCACGCAAATTCCACATGCATCCAGTCATATATGAACCAAGACATGCAAAGGGCATGCTTGGATCCACACAAACACCAGAGCATCTGCACCCATCCCCAACTCCCAGTCCCTCCCAGTGCCCTCACTGATGGAGGGCCCCATCTCCTCCCCCATCCCAGTACCCTCCAGTCCCTCCCAGTCCCCTCACTGATGGAGGGCCACCCCTCCCAGTCCCTCCCAGTGCACTCACTGACAGAGGGCCCCCTGAGCACGGCGCACTGGGGGCAGTGGTACAGGTCGATGTCGGCCGCCGCCTCCTCCTCCACCCCCACGCAGCTGCGGGGACATCCCAGTGACTCCCAGTGCTTCCCAGTAACGCCCACTGCACCCCAGAGCCCAGGCACAGAGCTCTCTTTGTACCTCCCAGTCCTTCCCAGTCACTACCAAGTCACTCCCAGTACCCCTGAGACCTTCCCAGGATCCCCCAGACCTTCCAGTACCCCCAAAATCCTTCCCAGTACCCCAATACCTCTCCTTTATCGCCCTCTCAATCCCCCCCAAATCTCTCCCAGTCCCTCCCAGACCTCTCCCAATCCCCCCAGACTATCCTAGTCCTTCCCAGTCCCCCCCCAGACCTCTCCCAGTCCCTTCCAGTGCCCCCCAGACCTCTTCCAGTCCCCCCCAGACCTCTCTCCGTCCCTCCCAGTGCCCCCCAGACCTCTCCCAGTCCTTTCCAGACTGTTTCCAGTCCCTCCCGGAGCCCCCCAGACCCCTCCGAGCAGCCGCACCTGCCATGGAACCAGTCCTGGCAGCCGTCGCACTCGATCATGAAGCGGGTCACGTCGTAGGGCAGGCGGCACAGGCAGTACACGGGCACCGAGGCCATGGCCGGGACACCCGGGGGGACCCCCCCGGCCCCTACGGACCCCCCCGACCCCTACGGACCCCTGCGAACCCCCCCGGCCGGGGACATCCGCCCGCCGCCCCCACGGACCCCCAAAAACACCCCCAACCCCCCAAAAAGCGCTCTCAAGAAGGTTTCCCAAAAAACAGCTTCAAACCGCCCCCCCCAAATGATCCCTCAGAAGCCCCTAAAAAGACCCCCAAAGTCCCCCCGCAAAACGTGGCCCGTGGGGACCCTGGGGGGAATTGGGGGGCACAATCCCCCCTAAAAATTTATAGGGGCCGGGAGCACCCCGAAAGGACCTTTAGGGATTAGGGAACCCCTTCCAGAGTGTTTACGGGGGCCTAAGACACCTCCAAAAGGGTCTAGGGATGTTGGAAGACCCCTCCGACGGCCACCAGAGGTCTTGGACCCCCTCCCGTGGGGCTGCAGGGCCCAGAGCCCCCCAGAAAAGGCGTCCCCGGGGTCCCCCCCGCTGTACCGAGCCCGCGGACACCTCCAAAGGGGCCTACAGGGTCT
The DNA here is from genome assembly GCF_030028575.1 of Malurus melanocephalus. Classification (NCBI taxonomy): domain Eukaryota; kingdom Metazoa; phylum Chordata; class Aves; order Passeriformes; family Maluridae; genus Malurus; species Malurus melanocephalus. The sequence goes on along the minus strand of NW_026625371.1, from coordinate 6,623 downwards.
GGGGACCCCCAAAAGGTCGGCAGGGCCCAGCGTCCCCTCAGAGGGTCTGGGGGGTCCCGGTTCCCCCCTCCCAACGCGCTGTGGGGCCCCCGAGATCCCCTAAAGAACCGCAGAACCCCCCAAAAGCTTTCTGGATCCCCTAAAAGCCCCCGAGACCCTCGCAAGACCGGCGGGCCCCCCCCGAGGCCTGCGGGACGCCGCGAGGCCTGCACCTCCCCCACCGCCACCTCCCGACTAGGCCGCAGCCCGCCCCGGCCAGGCCCGGCGCTCCTCGCGGCCGCTCCTCCGCCGCCGCCCGGTCGCTGCCGCCCCTGCCGGCCTGGGCCCGGTGCCGCCGCTGCCGCCGCGGCCTCTGCGCGCTCCGGCCGCCCGGGAAAGTTTTATTCAAACGCGGAAACGGGGAGGGAGAGGGCGGGGCCCGGGCGCCATTTTGACCGCGTCGCGACGCCATCTTGGGAAGGGCGCGGGCGCCATTTTTGGAAGGACTTAACGCCCTCATTGGGTGTGCAGAGGGGGCGGGGCGATGCCGCCATCTTGGGAGTGGCGACGCGGGCGCCCTATTGAGTGTGGCGGGTCGGTCGCCATCTTGAGTGTGGCGAGACAGACGCCATTTTGGGAGTGGCGCGCACCAGCCACGCTTTTATTTTTTTTTTTTAATTTTGGGATTTTTTTTTTTTCGCGCTTTTTAACAATTTCCCCGCAAACGAAACGCGTTTCCCCACCCCCTCGGACCAGAACGCTCGCGAATTCAACCCCAAAACCTTGCTGGCTGGTGAAGGGGTGAGGTAGATGAGCAGAAAACACGACAAAATGACCCAAAAATGGGCTGAGGGAGGGGTCGAGGAATCAGAGAGGAGCCGTTGCACCAATACGACCAGTATGGAGGGGGTGGGTCACCACTAAATTCAGCGCAGCCAGCTCCCCTTTGCCATGGCTGCGTTAGGGGGCATTCCAGGTGAAAAACAGTAGTTTTGGGGCTCAGGGGTATTTTGGGATGAAACAAAGGCATTTTGGGATAAGTGAGAGAGTGAGTGAGAGGTTAGGGCTTAATCATTTGTGTTTTGGGGTGAAAAGAGGCCACTTTAGGGGCTAAAAATTGGGGTCGCTTCTTGTGAGGCTTAACAGGGGCAACAGGCCCAAAAAAGGGGTTTTTGTGTGAAATGAGAACATTTTGGGGCTGAAAACTGGAGTGACATGCCGGGGGAGAAGGACAGACCTGAAAGGAGACTTTTAGGATAAATTTTTGTGATTTTTGAAGGGCAAAAAGTCACGGGAGGGGTAAAAAAGGGGGAGATAGGCCCAAAAAAGGGGTTTTGGGGTGAAAGAGGGCCGTTTTGGGGACAGAAAGTGGTGTCACATTGAGGAGGTAAAAAAGAGGGGGAAGGCCACAAAAAAGGGGGGTTTTGGGGTGGAATGAGGAGATTTGGGGGCTAAAAGTTTGTGTCACCTCGTGCAGGGGGGGAGGCCCAAAAAAAGGGATTTCGGAGATAAAAGAAGGGATTTGGGACAGAAAGTTGGGGTCATCTCAAAGGGGTGCGCAGGGCACAAAATAGGGGAGTTTTGGGTGACATATGGGGATTTTGGGGCATTAGAAAATGGGGTCAGTGTGTGAAAAAGGGGAATGACTCACAAAAGGGGGGGGTTGGAGTAAAATACAGAGATTTTGGGGCCAAAAAGGGACTCGACCCAGGCAGAGCAAAAAGAGAGGATTTGGGGTCAAAATGAGGTGATCTGGGGCCAGAAATTGGGGTGCCACCATGGAGAGGGGGTCAGGCACCCTCAAAAGGGTAATTTTGGGGTGAAATGAGGCCAAATGTGGGGTCAGTCCATGAGGGGAGCAAAAAAGAGGGAATTTGGGGGATTTTAGGGCAAAATAAGGCAATTCCAGGGCCATAAATAGGGGTTACACCATGGGAGGCAGCTGGGCCCCAAAAAAGAGGAATTTCGGGGAAAAATGGGCTGGAAATCAGAGTTGACCCTACGAGGGGATCAAAAAGAGGGATTTTTGAGGTGAAACGAAACAATTTGGGGGCCGAAAATTGGGGTCAGCCTTTTTTGGACCCAAAATGAAGGGAGATTTGGGGTGAAAGTGGGATTTTTGGGATTTTGGGGTCTGGGGACCCCCCCTCACTCGGCCCCCGGGGGGAGGGGGCTGCCCCCCCCACGCAGGGCGGGTTTGGGGGGAGGGGGCAGCTCCCCCCATTTTCGGGGGGTCCCGCGGGTGCTGCGCAGGGTGGAGACCCACGATGAGGTGGCCTGGGGGGGGAGGGGAGAGGAAAAAAGAGGGGGGAGGGTCAGATTTTGGGGAAATCTCCCTGACCTCCAAGCCATCCCAGACCCCAAAAGATCCCCCCAGCCTCCCAAAAATCCCCTCAGCCCCCTCAAGAATGGGGTGCAGATCCCCCCAGATGTCCAAAAAGAGGGTGCAGAGCCCCCCAAACCCTCCAAAAATCACCCCAGACCCCCAAAAAGGTGGTAAAGACCCGCCTAGACACCCCCCAAAACTCCCCAGACCCCCAAAAATGGGCTGCAGGGCCGCCACAGCCCCCCCAAAAGCCCCCACAGACCCCGAAATCGCCCCCACCTGGGCCCGCGCCGTGTCCTGAGCCCACTCATCC
>NW_026625371.1:0-1329 GCF_030028575.1 Malurus melanocephalus | reverse complement strand
TCCAGGAGTTTTGGGGTCCCCCCGGTACCTGTGCGGGGGTCACCCCCTCCAGCGGGGGGGCGCAGGCGCCGGGCCCAGCTCTTGATGCGGCGCCCCCAGCCCTTGCGGGGGCTGCGCAGGCGGGGGCAGAGCCCCAGCGGGAAGGAGCCCCCTCCGGGCGGGGGGCGGGCGGGGGGCGGTGCCACCTGCGGGGATGGGAATGGGAACCGGAATGGGGATGGGGATGGGGATAGGGATGGGAACAGGGAATGGGGACACCCCTTTGCCACTCCTATTCCCATCCCCATCCCCATCCCTGTTCCCATTCCCGTTCCCATTCCCATTTCTGCCCCCATCTCCATCCCCATTCCCATCCCCGTTCCTGTCCCCGTTCCCATTCCCATCCCCTTGGGGACTGGGGGACACCTGGGGCTCAGGGGTGTCCTACTCTTGGGGTGGGGGCCACTCACCTCTGGTCCTGAAGGTCCCTCTTGTCCCCAAGCACCTGTGACAAATGTCCCCAGTTCCTGGGAGTCCCCTGGCTCAGACGGACCAATGACCAATGTCCCCAGTCCTTGGGTGTCACCCAGCTCTGGGGGTCCAGTGACAAATGTCCCCAGTCCTTGGGGGTCCCCTGGCTCAGGGGGGTCGGTGACAAYGGTCCCTGGCTCTTCTGACACATCCAGGCCGGGGGGATCTGGCTCTGGTTCCTGGTGTCCCTCCTGCTCCTGGGTGACCGCTGTCCCCTCTCCCTGTGGGACACCTGGCTCTGTGTCCCCAGGGCCAGGGCACTCTGCCCCTCGGTGGCCATCGAGCTCTGGGGCTTTGGGGACAGCCACATCYGGGGGTCCAGGTCCCTCCTGCCCCCAAGGGCTGGGGACACTYGGAGCCCCCAGATCTCGGGGTTCGGGGTCGGTGCTCTCTGTTCCCATGGGTTCTGTCACATCCTGGGGGCTGCTGACTGTCCCTGGTGCCTGGGGGACACCGAGCTCCTCGGCTTTGGGCACAGCTGACCCCTGGGGACCATCCGGGGCTTTAGGGATGCCTGTGTCCGGCCCCCCTGGCCCGTCCCGCTCCGATGCTCCGCTGTCACTCGTCCCCTGTCCTTGGGGACATGACCCCAGGGCTCTCCGGGCGGGCGGGGGTCCCCCAGGACCTGCAGGGAGGGGACACTTCAATCACGGAGGGAAATGGGGGACACCCCCAGTGCCAGGAGGGTGGCAGGGGGTCCGTGTCCCCCCCCGGCCCCCCAGGACCCACCAGTGGCTTCACGGTTCCGGATGGTTTGGTTGATGCAGAACCTCCAGCGCCCCACGGGCGATGACTGAGGGTGGGCTTCGCCTGGGGGGA
>NW_026625370.1:13578-15319 GCF_030028575.1 Malurus melanocephalus | reverse complement strand
GGGGGAAAATTTGGGAAAGAGGTGGGAAAAATCCTGGAAAAATCTGGAAAAATTTTGGCAAGATCTGGGAAAAATCCTGTAAAAATTCCAGAAAAATCCGGAAAAAATACTGAAAGAGTCCTGGAAAAACTGGGAAAAATCTGGGAATGTGGGAAGGGGGGAGGGAGGATTTGAGATTGGTTTTAATTAGTTGGATTTAATTAATATTTGGGAAGGTAGGAAGGGGGAATGGAAGATTTGGGATTGGCTTTAATTAATTGGATTTAATTAAAATTTGGGAATGAGGTAGGGGGGATTTGGGATTGGCTTTAATTAATTGGATTTAATTAATATTTGAGAAAGGGGGAAGAGATGGAGGATTTGGGGTTGGTTTTAATTAATTGGATTTAATTAAAATTTTGGGAATGGGGGAGGGAAGATTTGGGATGTGCAGATGGAGCCCCCCCTCCTCCTCCCGTTTTTTCTGGGTTTTTGGGAATCGTTCCCGGGGTTGGAGATTTTCCAAAGGGAACGGGGCCCGTGGAGAACGGAGAGTGGGATGAGGGGAAATTCCGGGATTTGGGATTGGGATCGGGATGGGAAAAGGGTTATGGGAAAAGGGGAATGGGAAAATGGGAATGGGGAAAAGGGAAAATGGGAATGGGGAAAAGGGAAAATGGGAATGGGAAAAGGGGAATGGAGAAAATGGGAATGGGAAAATGGGAATGGGAAAAGGGGAATGGGAAAATGGGAATGGGAAAAAGGGAATGGGAAAAGGGGAATGGGATGGGAAGAAAAACCAGGAATGGAATGACGTGGGAATGGGAATAGGAACGGGTTGGAATGGGAATGAGAATAGGAATGGAAAAACAGGAATGGAATAGAGTGGGAGTGGGAGCAGAAATGGAATGGGAATGGAGAAGGGAATGGAAGTGGGAATGGGATGGGAGTGGGAATGGAAGTGGGAATGGGAAAAGGGGAATGGCATCAGAAATCAGGAATGGAATTGGATGGGAATGGGATGAAAAACCAGGAATGGAATGGAGTGGGAATGGGAATGGAGAGGGAAATGGGAAAAGGGGAATGGTATTGAAAACCGGGAATGGAATGGAGTGGGAATGGGGATGGGAATGGGATTGGATTGGGAAAATGGGAATGGGAATGAAATGGGAGCATGAAAGGGAATGGAATGGGAATAGAATGGGAATGGGGATGGGATGGGAATGGGAAAAGGGGAATGGCATCAAAACCAGGAACGGAATGGAGTGGGAATGGGGATGGGGAATTGGATGGGATGAGAATGGAATGGGATGGGAATGGGAATGGGAATGGAATGAGGATGGGGATGAAATGGGAGTGGAAATGGGAAATGGGATGGGAATGGGAATGAAAAAATGAGAATGGAATGGGAGCAGGAATGGGATGGGAATGGGAATGGAATGGAATTGGAAAAGAAATGGAGTGGGAATAGAATGGAAATGGAGTGAAAATTGAATGGGAATGGGATGGAAAAATGGGACTGGAATGGAGTGGAAATGGGAATGGGAATGGGCACGGGATTGGAATAGAAAAACAGGAATGGAATGGGGATGGAATGGGAATGGGAATGGGATGGGAATGGGATGGGAACTGGAGTGGAATGGGAATGGGATGGGAATGGGAATGCAATGCCGAGTTTTTCCCTGGATCAATCCCTGTGTTCCAGGACCCCTTTCCCAATTTTTCCCCGGATAAATCCCTTTCCCACATTTTTCCCGGACAC
>NW_026625370.1:7757-9284 GCF_030028575.1 Malurus melanocephalus | reverse complement strand
CAAAAAAACCTCAAAAAAATTCCCAAAAAATCCCAGGAAACCTCCGGAAAAGGTGAAAAATGGGGAATGTTTGGGATTTTTTGAGAATTCTTTTGGGGATTTTGAATTTGGGATTTGGGTTTTTGGATTTGAAATTGGGATTTTGGATTGGGATTGGGATTTTGAGATTGGGATTGGGGATTGGGATTGGAGTTTGGGATTGGGATTTTGAATTTTGGGATTTGGGTTTTTGAATTTGAAGTTGGGTTTGAGATTGGAGTTCGAGGTTTGGAATTTGGGATTTGGAATTTGGAATTTTGGGTTTGGGTTTTTGGATTTGAGGTTTGGATTTTAGATTGGGGTTGGAGTTTGGAATTTTGGATTTCGAATTTTGAATTTTGGATTTGGGATTTTGGATTTGAGATTGGGGGTTAGAATTTGGGTTTGGGTTTTGGATTGCAATTTGGGATTTTAGACAGGGATTTGGGTTTTGGATTTGGGATTTGGGTTTTTGGATTTGAGATTGGGATTTTTAGATTGGGATTAGAGTTTGGGATTGGAGTTTGGGATTTGGGATTTGGAATTTAGGATTTGGGTTTTGGATTTGAGATTGGGATTTTGGATTTGGGATTTGGAATTTGGAATTTTGGGTTTGGGTTTTAGGATTTGAGATTTGGATTTTAGATTGGGATTGGAGTTTGGGATTGGGATTTGGGATTACATTTTTTTGGATTTGGATTGGGATCGAGATTTTGGATTTGGAATTGAGATTTTGGATTTGGATTTGGGATTTCGATTTTGGATTTGGGATTGGGATTTTGGTTTTGGATTTGGGATGGGGATTTGGAATTTTTGATTTCGTATTGGGAATTTTGGGTTTTGGTTTTTGGATTTGAGATTGGGGTTTAGGATTTGAGATTGGGATTTTGGATTTGGGATTTGGGATAGGGATTGGAGTTTGAGATTGGGATTTTGAATTTGGGATTGGGTTTTTGGATTTTGGATTGGGATTTTGGTTTTTGGGTTTTGGATTTGGGATGGGGATTTGGAATTTTGGATTTCGAATTTTGAATTTTGGGTTTTGGTTTTTGGATTGAGATTGGGGTTTTAGATTGGGATTGGAGTGTGAGATTGGGATTTGGGATCGGGATTTTGGATTTGAGATTGGGATTTAGGATTTGGGTTTGGGGTTTAGGATTTGGCTTTGGGGTTTGGGTTTTGGATTGCGATTTGGGATTTGGGTTTAGGATTTTGGTTTTTGGATTTGGGATTTGGAATTTGGAATTTTGGGTTTGGGTTTTAGGATTTGAGGTTTGGATTTTAGATTGGGATTTTGAATTTGGGATTGGGTTTTTGGATTTTGGATTGGGATTTTGGTTTTTGGGTTTGTGATTGAGATTGTGAATTTTGGATTTGAGATTGGGATTTGGGTTTTGGATTTAGGATTTTGAATTTGGGATTTCGGTTTTTTGATTTGAGATTGGGATTGGAGTTTGGGATTGGGATTTTGAATTTGGGATTTGGGTTTTTTGGATTTGGATTGGGATT
>NW_026625370.1:3421-6613 GCF_030028575.1 Malurus melanocephalus | reverse complement strand
ATTTTGGATTTGGGTTTTTGGATTTGAGATTGGGGTTTTGGATTTTGGATGAGGATTGGGGATTTGGGATTGTGAATTTTGCATTGGGATTTTGAAATTTGGATTTGGGGTTTTGGATGTGAGATTGGGATTTTGGATTGGGGTTGGAGTTTAGGATTGGGATTTGGGTTTGGATTTGAGATTGGGATTTTGCATTTGGGTTTTGGGTTTGGATTTTGGACTTGGGATTGGGATTTTGGGTTTGAGTTTGGGATTGGGATTGTGAATTTTGGGATTTGGGTTTGGGTTTTTTATTTGAAATTGGGATTTTGGATAGGAATTGCAGTTTGGATTTGGGATTTTGATTTTGGGATTTGGATTTTTGGGTTTGAAATTGGGACTTTGGATAGGGGTTGGAGTTTGGGATTGGGATTTTGAATTTTCAGATTTGGGATTTGGGTTTTTCGATTTGAAATTGCGATTTTAGATTGGGATTGGAGTTTGGGATTGGGATTTTGAATTTGGGATTTGGGTTTTTGGATTTGAGATTGGGATTGGGGATTGGGTTTGCGTTTTGGGTTTTGGATTTGGGGTTTTGAAAATGGGATTTGGGTTTTTGGATTTGAAATTGGGATTTGGGATTTGGGTTTTGGATTTGCCATTTTGGATTTGGGTTTGGGGTTTGAGATTGGGGTTTGGTGTTTGGGTTTTGGATAACGATTTGGGTTTTGGATTTGAGATTGGGATTTTGGATTTGGGTTTTTGGATTTCGAGATTGGGATTTGGGATAGGGATTGGAGTTTGGGATTGGGATTTTGAATTTGGGATTTGGGTTTTTTGATTTGAAATTGCGATTTTGGATTGGGATTGGAGTTTAGGATTGGGATTTTGGATTGGGATTGGAGTTTAGGATTGGGATTTTGGATTGGGATTGGAGTTTAGGATTGGGATTTGGGGTTTTGGATCTGGGTTTTGGATTTGGGATTTGCCATTTTGGATTTGGGTTTTTTGAGTTGAAATTGCAATTTTGGATTGGGATTTGAGTTTGAGATTGCCATTTTCAATTTTGTGATTTTTATTTTCCCATAATCCCCATTTTCCCAGGCTCTGGACGGTTTTTTCTTCGTGGTGAACCGCGAGGGTCGGATCGTGTTCGTGTCTGAGAACGTCACGGGGTACCTGGGATATGGTCAGGAGGAGCTGATGAACAGCAGCGTCTACAGCGTTCTGCACGTGGGGGATCACGCCGAGTTCGTCAGGAATTTACTGCCCAAATCACTGGGTACGGGATTATTATGGGATTGGGGTCATTATGGGATCATTGGGGTTATGGCATTGGGGTTATGGCATCGGGGTCTACAGCGTGCTGCACGTGGGGGATCACGCTGAATTCGTCAGGAACCTGTTACCGAAATCACTGGGTACGGGATTATTATGGGATTGGGGTCATTATGGCATTGGGGTTATGGGATTGGGGTTATGGGATTGGGCTCTACAGCGTTCCGCACGTGGGGGATCACACCGAGTTTGTGAGGAATTTACTGCCCAAATCACTGGGTACGGGATCGGTTATAGGATCAGGGTTATGGGGTTGGGGTTATGGGATCGGTTATAGAATCAGGGTTATGGAATTGGGTAAATGGGATCGGGGTCAGGATCTATGGGATTGGGGTTATGGCATTGGGGTCTGCATGTGCTGCACATGGGGGATCGCGGCAAGTTCGTCAGGAATTTACTGCCCAAATCATTGGGTATGGGATTATTATGGGATTGGGGTCATTATGGGATCAATATGGGATTGGGGTATGGGATTGGGGTTATGGGCTATGATCAGGAGGAGCTGATGAACAGCAGCATCTACAGCGTTCTGCACGTGGGGGATCACGCCGAGTTCGTCAGGAATTTACTGCCCAAATCACTGGGTACAGGATTATTATGGGATGGGTATAGGATCAGGGAAATGGGATTGGAGTTGTGGGATCATTATGGGATTGTTATTGGGTCCAGGATCTATGGCATTGGGGTTATGGCATTGGGGTTATGGCATTGGGGTTATGGCATTGGGGTCTACAGCGTTCTGCACGTGGGGGACCACGTGGAGCTCATCAGGAACCTACTGCCCAAATCACTGCGTATGGGGTTATTATGGGATGAGTAAGGGATCATTATGGGATTAGGGAAATGGGATTGGTTATAGGATCAGGGTTATGGCATTGGGGTCTACAGCGTTCTGCACGTGGGGGATCACCCCGAGTTCGTCAGGAATTTACTGCCCAAATCACTGGGTACGGGATTATTATGGGATGGGGGTTTATAGGATTGGGATCCATGGGGACCACACTGAGTTTGTCAGGAACCTGCTACCAAAATTGCTGGATACGGGATTGGGGTTTTTATCCCATATTTCATTCCCCTATTTCTTTCCTCGGTGAATGGGGTGCCGTGGCTGCAGGAGCCGTTCCCAATCCCATTTTAATCCTGAATTTTTTTCCTAGATTTTTTTTTCCCCATTTTTTTCATTCCCATATTTCATTCCCATATATTTTTATCCTATTTCTCCCTCGCAGTGAACGATGTTCTGTGGCCAAAGGATCCATCCCCAATCCCATTTTTCCCATATTTTATCTCATTTTTCCTCATTTTCCCCAATGAACAATGTCCTGTGGCCACAGAATCCATCCCCTATCCCATTTTCCCCATTTTTTCCCATATTTTTTCCCCATTTTCTCGCAGTGAACAGTGTCCCGTGGCTGCAGAATCCATCCCCAATCCCATATTTTCAATCCCATATATTTTTATCCCATTTTTCCCATATTTTTCCCTGCAATGAACGGTGTCCCGTGGCCACAAGATCCATCCCCAAACCCATATTTTCTATTCCATATATTTTTATCCCATTTTCCCCATATTTTATCCCATTTATCCCATATTTTCCCCCATTTTTCTGCAGTTAAAAGCGGTCCCTGGCCGCAGGCTCCATCCCCAATCCCGTATTTTCAATCCCATATATTTTTTTCCCATTTTTCCCATATTTTACCCCATTTTCCCCACAGTGAACGGCGTTCCCATGGCCCCAGGCTCCATCCCCAATCCCATATTTCCATTTTTTCCCATATTTTCCCCATTTTTCCGCAGTGAATGGCGTTCCCTGGCCCCAGGATCCATCCCCAATCCCATATTTCCCATTTTTCCCATTTTCCCCATAATTTCCCC
>NW_026625370.1:0-1957 GCF_030028575.1 Malurus melanocephalus | reverse complement strand
CCCATTTTTCCGCAGTGAACGGCGTTCCCTGGCCGCAGGATCCATCCCCAATCCCATATTTGGCAATTTACTCTCAAATTTTGGGATTTTTTGGGTTTTTTTCTGTTTTTCACCCCAAATTTTTTTTATTTTTTCCCAAATTTAGAATTCCCAATCCCATATTTCCTGTTTTTCCCATATTTTCCCCATTTTCCCGCAGTGAACGGCATTCCGTGGCCGCAGGATCCATCCCCAATCCCATATTTCCCATTTTTCCCATTTTCCCAATATTTTATCCCATTTTCCCCATTTTTCCACAGTGAACGGCGTTCCCTCGCCGTAGGCTCCATCCCCAATCCCATATTTCCCATTTTTCCCATATTTTTCCCATTTTTTCGCAGTGAACGGCGTTCCCTGGCCCCAGGATCCATCCCCAATCCCATTTTTCCATTTTCCCCATCTTTTTCCCCATTTTTCCTCAGTGAACGGCGTTCCCTGGCCCCAGGAGCCATCCCCCATCCCATATTTTCAATCCCATATATTTTTATCCAATTTTTTCTCTTTTTCCCCATATTTTATCCCTGCAGTTAACGGCGTTCCCTGGCTCCAGGACCCATCCCCAATGCCATTTTTCCCATTTCTCCCTTACTTTATCTCATTTATCCCATTTTCCCTGCAGTTAACGGTGTTCCCTGGCTGCAGGATCCATCCCCAATCCCATATTTCCCATTTTCCCTATATTTTATCCCAAATTTTCCCCATTTTTCCGCAGTGAACGGCATTCCCTGGCTGCAGGATCCATCCCCAATCCCATATTTTCAATCCCACGTATTTTTTTCCCATATTTTTCCCCATTTTTTGCCCACAGTGAGCGGTGTCTCGTGGCCACAGGATCCAATCCCATATATTTTTATCCCATTTTTCCATATTTTATCCCATTTCCCCCATATTTTATCCCATTTTTCCCCGCAGTGAACAGCATTCCCTGGCCCCAGGACCCATCCCCAATCCTGTATTTTCTATTCCATATATTTTTTTCCCATTTTCCCATATTTTTTCCATTTTCCCCGCAGTGAACAGCGTTCCCTGGCCCCAGGATCCATCCCCATTCCCATTGTTCCCATTTTTCCCATTTTTCCCATTCTTCCCATTTTTCCCATATTTTCCCCATTTTCTCCCCACAGTGAATGGCATCCCCTGGCCGCAGGACCTGTCCCCAATCCCATATTTCCCATTTTTCCCATATTTTATCCCATTTTTCCCCGTAGTTAATGGTGTTCCCTGGCCCAGGGCTCCAGGCTCCATCCCCAATCCCATAGTTCCCATTTTTCCCATTTTCACCATATTTTTCCCCATTTTCCCCCCGCAGTTAACGGCGCTCCCTGGGCCCAGGACCCCTCCCCAATCCCATATTTCCCATATTTCCCATTTTCCCCATTTTTTCCCCATTTTTCTGCAGTGAATGGCGTTCCCTGGCCACAGGACCCCATTTTTCCCATTTTTCCCATTCTCCCCATATTTTATCCCATTTTTTCCCCACAGTGAACGGCGTTCCCTGGCCGCAGGCTCCATCCCCAATCCCATATTTCCCATTTTTCCCTTTTTTCCCGTATTTCTCCCATTTTTCCCCGCAGTGAATGGCGTCCCCTGGCCCCAGGATCCATCCCCAATCCCATATTTCCCATTTTCCCCATATTTTATCCCAAATTTCCCATTTTTGTGCAGTTAACGGCGTTCCGTGGCCCCAGGACCCCTCCCCAATCCCCTGTCTTTAATCCCATATATTTTTTTCCCATTTTTCCCATATTTTTCCCCATTTTCCCGCATTGAACGGCGTTCCCTGGCCGCAGGATCCATCCCCAATCCCATTTTTCCCATTTTTCCCATCTTTTATCCCAAATTTCCCATTTTTCCACAGTGAACGGCGTTCCCTGGCCCCAGGATCCATCCCCAATCCCATTTTTCCCATTTTTCCCAT
>NW_026625369.1:13840-15783 GCF_030028575.1 Malurus melanocephalus | reverse complement strand
CTGTGGGTGCTTCCAGCTCAGGATATTCCTGATTTTATGACCTCTCTCTCCATGAATCCATAACCTCCTGCTCCTTTTCTCCCACAGTTGTTTACTGTGGGTTACAGTGTGGGCGACGTTGAGAGCCTGGCAGCGCATCCGTAAGTTCACCCTTCCATCTTCAGAACCTAAAAAAGCTGCAGAGCACCCCAAAATTCCACCATTTCCCAGCCCAAAGCTGTTTTGCCTATAGAGAACCTCAGGGGCAGCACAAAGCCAGGGCAGACTGCAGAGGGAGGGAATTCTGTGAGGCTGCAGTGATGGAGGAATTGTGYCTGGAAGGCTGAGGCACCGTTCTTGCCATGAGGACAATCCCAGAAGCTGCTGAGTGTGGGGATAAGGAGCAGCTGCATTGAGGAATGCTCTGCTCCTGCTCACAGCACCGGGCACGGTCACTGTGTGCCCCCAGCTGCCTCTGCCYCCCTGGCAGGACATCCTGGGGGTGTTTTAAACAGCTAAAAAAGGGATTTGGATGGAATTGCCTTATTTAACTCACAGCCAATTTGCTTTTTGAAAAGATACATGGAAATTCATGACTTTATTTAGATGCTAAATCATTTCACTGATTGATTTCAGATTCAGCAAATCTTGAACCCCTCCAGCAGCTGAAAGGAGCTGCTGCCAGGAACTGAGCACGTGCTGAAATCCCTTCTTGCCTCTGTCCCCTGTAGCTGGAGAGAATGAACCCTCCAGTGTCATTTGGGACAGTTTGACAAGAGATCTGAGAGACCAGAAATGGAACCAGAAATGGAGATTTTATACTGGAGGTTGCACAGAGCCCACAGCTCTTCTTTAGCATAAATAAATGTCTCTGGAAGGAAGAGGAGTAGGATTTCTCCTTTGTCAATTCCAGATTTTTAAGTATCTACTTCTTATTAACCATTTGTGTCATGGAAATACAACCTGGAGATGCAATCCCTGCCTTGTCAGCATTCCCATCATTTCCAGGAACTGCTGCCAGGGGCTCTTTGCATCTGTGGGGTCACACAAGTGGCACAGAGAAAGTGTCAAATCCTGCTGCCATTTCAGGGGTGCTGGCAGGGAACCAGCTGAGCTGGCTTTACCAATAAAAGTCCCAAATTCTTGGGATTAAGGATGTGTTTTGTACCTGCAGGGCCACCATGACCTATGCCTCATTGTCTGAGGACTTAAAAATAAAACTGGGAATCAGTGACAACCTGATCCGCCTCTCAGTGGGGCTGGAGGATGAGGAGGATTTGCTGGCAGACCTGGACCAGGCCCTGAACGCTGCGGTGAGTGGGGCATTCCCCTCCAAAGATCATCCCCATCCAGCCTTTCCCACTGACCCTTCAGATCCCCCCAAACGGACCCTGGGGGTGTGGATGGAAAGTTCCCCTGTTTGCAGCCCTGCTCAGACAATTTTCCATGGATTCAGGAGCACTTGGGATGTTCCTGGGGTTGGAGGGATGGGGATGGCCCTGCTCTGGTCAGGCTGAGGGACACTCACACAGGCCTCAGGGTGGGCTTTGTGTTTACCATGGCAGAGCTCTAGAGAGGGTTCAAATAATGAAGGAGCTTTAAAAGGGCACTTTAATTAGTGGTAATTAATGTGAGGCCATAGTGAGACTTCCCCTGTCATGGAATCCTGGATGGGATGGGAGGGACCTTAAAGCTCTTCTCAGGGACAGCTCCCACTGTCCCCAGTGTCCAGCCTGGCCTTGGGCACTGCCAGGGATCCAGGGGCAGCCACAGCTGTGCCAGGGCCTGCCCACCCTCCAGGGAACAATTCCTGCCCAAAATCCCATCCATCCCTGCCCTGTGGCAGTGTGACCCCATTCCCTGTGTCCTGTCCCTCCATCCCTTGGCCAGGGTCACCCTGCACCCTGATAAAGAATTAGGCAGATAAAGGTGTTTGAAATGGGCAGTTTGGTCCCTGGGAGGGA
>NW_026625369.1:8782-11040 GCF_030028575.1 Malurus melanocephalus | reverse complement strand
CTGTGCTGAGGCACAGATCCCTCGTGCTGTCGCTGGGAAATGAAGGAGCAGCACTAAGCCCTGAGTCCAGCCCAGCTAAGCCCGAGGCAGGGCCTGGCTCCCGGCCACAGCACTGAGTGCTGGGTCAGCCTGCTCCCTCCCAGCCTCACATTCCCTGGATTTGAGCTGTCTTTGGCATTTCTCGTTGTGTTTGATGAAGGGTTTGTGTTCTCCAGCCARCACTGAGCCACATGAGTCAGGGAATTCTTAGAAACTCGGATTTTCACTTACAGGAAAGCTGCTGTCACTGCACTCCTGTGTCACCAGGAGAAAAATTGGGCCCTTCGGAATTCCGGGTGATCCCACTCACAATTCCCGATCTGGGGCCAATTTGGGAGCTTTGGCACTGTCCTTCCTTTGGCCATGGCCACGGGAACAGAGGGTGCTGCTGCTGCAGGGCCGGGAATGACAACTCCCATCCCACATATTTATGGATTGAGTGGACTCCAGGAGCCCTTCGGTTCAGCTTCCCAACATCCCCATGAATCACTGCAATGAGCCTGAGCCCCACAAGTGCTCCATAATTATTTTTTCTGTTGCTGTGTGCAGTAGCTGATAATAAATGCAATTTCTATTCCTCCCTTTTATCATTCCCCTCAGGAAAACATTGATTCTCTCCTGTCTTGCTAAAGGACATTGGGAAATGGARTTGGAGCTGTGACTCCCRCTCTGGCAGAATYRTGGAATATCCRGAGCTGGAGGGATGATCCAGACACCCCAATAATCCCACCCTGTGYCYCARARTGTTTCCCAAAYGCTCCTGGGGCTGAGCTCCCCATGGCCAAACCCAGTTCCCAATTCCCAAAGTTTCCTCCATGTTCCTGGAGGTGAGGACAACTCGGTCTTTGTGCACCCCCAGGTCACTGCAGGAGCTCCCCGTTCCTCCAGCTGGATCCTGCAATTTTGGAGCAGGGCAGGATTAAAAGGGTTCCCCCAGGTTTTCACCATCATTTCCAACTCTCTGAAAATTCATTTTCCTTCTCTTACAAACCCCATTTTTCACCCCCATCCTCCCCGATGGATCTTTATCCCGCAGCTGCAGCGTTTGGGAAGGAAAGTTTAACACTTAGGGTGGGTTTTTCCCAGTATTTCCCTGTCTGCCTGCATTTCCAAGCTGCTGCTCAGGCACCATTATTGACAGGGTTATTGCTGCCTTTCATGTGTTTCACAAGAGCAATGGAGATCTGTGAGCAACGGAGCAGAATTCCATTTCAGTCGGGAATATTTCCCAAGGGAGCGTGTCACAAAGGCTCTGAGAATGAAGGAATTCTATTTAGATGATGTTAATCATTCATAATCATTTATCTCTTCTCCTCTTCCAGGCTTTCTSGAGGACAGATGAACGTAAAAGGAATTGTCTGTCTCGGATATGTGGGGAAGAGCAGAAACAGAGCCATTCCAGCCCCARGCYGTGWGTTCAGTTCCCAGGCTGCGTGTCAAAGCCTTTGGGGAGGGATTCCATCCAAGCAGCCAGCTCTGAGCTCCTTTCTGCWGCATCTTGGATCAGGAAAAGGCCAGTTTGGGTTCAAAACCTCGAGATTCCACACTGAGCACCTGTCTGGAGAGGGGTGTGAGCTGGAGATGTTCCTGATTGTTTCCAGCTATTTGTCCTTGTGTTTGTGTGGCTGCTTTTTGGATGGGCTGTGCTCTCCTTGGATTCTCTTTGTGCAGCCCTCATCCTTTTCCTGCCCTGGAACAGGGAATAACAGAGACCTTAAATCCCATCCATGGGCAGGGACACCTCCATCACCCCAGGGTGCTCCAGCCTGGCCTTGGGCACTGCCAGGGATCCAGGGGCACCACAGCTCCCTGCTCTGCTCCCTGCCTTTCTCCCAGCAGTGTCTGAATTTGGAGAGCTGTGCTGGTGCCTTCCCCTGAGGGTTTTTTTGTCAATTCTGTTGCCTTTTCTTCAGGTTTATTTGGGGTCACTTTGGTTCCTAACACAAATCTCCCATGAAGGACCAGCAGTGAGCCACTCCTGTGTCCTCAGCCACAGCTCTGCATTCCCAGAGCTGCTGCCTGTCACTGCTGGCCAAACAGCGACAAAAAAGAATAAATACAAAGCACACAAAATTAAATAAAAAAAAACAAACAAAAAAACCAACTTTATTATAAAACAAACTTCTTTTATCCACTTTAACAACCAAAATATACATTTATATCAAACAAAAATAACTATTTAATTAATAATGAAAACATAATGAATAAATTTACAAAAA
>NW_026625369.1:4595-6877 GCF_030028575.1 Malurus melanocephalus | reverse complement strand
AGGGATGGCAGAGCAGAAATTCCACACTGGGAAAGGCAGAGGTTTGGGAGGGCTGCAGGCAGGGCTTCCTGCTCCTGGGCTGATCCTGGGAAAACTGGAGAACCAGATGGAAAACAGGAGAGCCAGAAGGAAAACAGGAGAACCAAAAGGAAAACAGGAGAACCAGAAGGGAAACAGGAGAACCAGAAGGATCTGCACCAGGAGAAGGAAAGGCTGGGATGGCCGAGGTGCTGTGTCCAGGTCACGGATCCTGATCCCAGTCCCATTCCCAAGGGAAACTGAGGCACAGTAGTGTGGCCGAAGAAAGGCTGGGATAGCCAAGGAGCTGTGTCCAGGTCATGGATTGTGACTCCAATCCCATTCCCAGGGGAAACTGAGATACGGTAGTGTGGCCATTAAAAGGCTGGGACGGCCAAGGTGCTTGTCTGGGTCACAATCCTGGATCCCAGTCCCATTCCCAAGGGAAACTGAGGTAGGATAGTGTGGCTGAGGAAAGGCCGGGATGGCCAAGGAGCTGTGTTCAAGTGACGGATCCTGATTCCAGTCCCATTCCCAAGGGAAACTGAGGCATGGTAGTGTGACCATGGAAAGGTTGGGATAGCTGAGGTGCCGTACTCAGGTGATGGATTCTGATTTGAATCCCATTCCCAGGGGAAACTGAGGCACGGTAGTGTGGCTATGGAAAGGTTGGGATGGCCGAGGCACTGTGTCCAGATCACAATACTGATTTCAATCCCATTCCCAAGGGAAACTGAGGCACGGTAGTGTATCCATGGAAAGGTTGGGACAGCCAAGGGGCTGTGTCCAGGTCACAGATCCTGATCCCAGTCCCATTCCAAAAGGAAACTGAGGCAGGGTAGTGTAGCTGAGGAAAGGCCGGAATGGCCAAGGAGCTGTGTTCAAGTGACGGATCCTGATTCCAGTCCCATTCCCAAGGGAAACTGAGGCACGGTAGTGTGTCCATGGAAAGGTTGGGATAGCCAAGGTGCTGTGTCCAGGTCACAATACTGATTTGAGTCCCATTCCCAAAGGAAACTGAGGCACAGTAGTGACCATGGAAAGGCTGGGATAGCCAAGGTGCTGTGTCCAGATCACAATACTGATTTCAATCCCATTCCCAAGGGAAACTGAGGCACGGAAGTGTGGCCGAGCAGTCTAAGGCGCTGGATTAAGGCTCCAGTCCCTGCGGGGGCGTGGGTTCGAATCCCACCGCTGCCAGCTCTGTTTTAGTGCCCGGGAATCTCAGGAATGTCCATCCCAGTGCTGGAGCTGCCACTGGCACAGGGCACGGGATCCATTCGGGCAGGGATGGATGGGATTTTGGGCAGGAATTGATGGGATTTTGGGCAGGAATTGATGGGATTTTGGGCAGGAATTGTTCCCTGGAGGGTGGTGATTCCCTGGCACAGTTGTCCCTGGATCCCTGGCAGTGCCCAAGGCCAGGCTGGACATTGGGGACAGTGGGAGCTGTCCCTGCCATGGAGGGGTGGCACTGGGTGGGATTTGAGATCCCTCCACCCCAAACCCAGCTCTCCCTGCCCCAGGCTGTTCCTTTTTCCCATCCTCTCCTCATTCCTGAACTGGAAGAAAACACTGATCCACTGGAAGAAAACGCTGGGCCTTCTTTCCTGACTCAAGAAGCTCATTTTCAGCACAACTCCCAGAAAATATATTAAATATCGACACTAATGAGATCAGCCTGGCTCARGGCAGTATTAATATTAATTGGATTAGGTTGAATTGAAGAGGAAACCATGTTTAACTTAATGTCTGTAATAAATGAGGAGGAAGGGAGGGAAGTTGTCCTCCTCTATTAAAAAAAGCCAGAGCAGGACATAAATGACATTTGAGAGATGCCATTGAAGGGGGGGACTGCGGGTCCTTCCACCCCAAAGTATCCCCAAACTCTGTGATCACCCTCCCCACGTGTCCAGGAGSAAAGTGTCACCTTGTCCCCACCCTGTCACCTGAAATCCCAGTGGGAATTGTGCTTGTTTAATTATCAGTGGATTTTATTAACTCTCCTGCACTTCTGAAAGGGAGAACCTTTTAATTTCAGTGGGGTTTTTTGGACTGGTCGAGTCTGTGATCTGGATAGACAGATWTAATCCCCCGAATAAACGTGTAGGGCCATAACTAACGAGGCCCTAATGATGTCCTGTTTAATGGCATTATCATCTCATAATAGTGCACACAGGATGTTCCTGCTCTCCTGTGCACATTTGCAACGAGAGAAGGATTTAACTCCACTATTCTGCATCTTTTCTCTGTCAAAAACCTCC
>NW_026625369.1:0-2880 GCF_030028575.1 Malurus melanocephalus | reverse complement strand
TGGACCTGTAATCACTGCATGAAGTGATGATTCCTGCGCTGCCCCGGGGTGCTCATTAAGGGTGATCCTCATTTAGAGGTGATCCTTATTAAGGGTGATTCTCATTAAGGCTGATCCTCATTAAGGTTGATTGTCATTCCAGGTGATCCTCATTTAGAGGTGATCCTTGTTCCAGGTGATCCTCATTTAGAGGTGATCCTCATTAAGGGTGATCCTCATTAAGAGGTGAGCCTTATTCCAGGTGATTCTCATTAAGGGTGATCCTCATTTAGGTGTAATCCTCATTCCAGGTGATTCTCATTAAGGTTGATCCTCATTAAGGCTGATTGTCATTCCAGGTGATCCTCATTAAGGGTTGATCCTCATTCCAGGTGATTCTCATTACGGGTGATCCTCATTTAGGTGTAATCCTCGTTCCAGGTGATCCTCATTAAGAGTGATCCTCATTAAGGTTGATTGTCATTACAGTTGATCCTCATTTAGGGATAATCCTCATTCCAGGTGATCCTCATTTAGATGTGATCCTCATTAAGGCTGATCCTCATTTAGGGGTAATCCTCGTTCCAGGTGAGCCTCATTAAGGGTGATTCTCATTAAGGGTGATCCTCATTAAGGCTGACCGTCATTACAGTTGATCTTCATTTAGGGGTAATCCTCGTTTCAGGTGATCCTCATTAAGGGTGATTCTCATTAAGGGTGATCCTCATTAAGGTTTATCCTCATTCCAGGTGATCCTCATTAAGAGTGATCCTCATTAAGGTTGATCCTCATTAAGGTTGATCTTCATTAAGAGTGATCCCAGGTGATCCTCATTAAGGTTGATCCTCATTAAGGTTGATCCTCATTAAGGTTGATCTTCATTAAGGGTGATCCTCATTAAGGGTGATCCTCATTAAGGTTGATCCTCATTAAGGCTGATTGTCATTCCAGGTGATCCTCATTAAGGTTGATCCTCATTTAGGTGTAATCCTCATTCCAGGTATCCTCATTAAGGGTGATCCTCATTAAGGGTGATCCTCGTTAAGGTGTAATCCTCATTAAGGGTGATCCTCATTAAGGATGCTCCTCATTCCCGGTGTTTTTTCCCGAGCCCCAGCCCGGGCAGGGGGAGGTGTCCAGGGGGTGATGACCGGAGTGTCTCCGGTTCTGGCGGTGGATGTGGAAATGTCCCGAGCTGTGCCAGCTCCTGGGCACCCTGTGGCTCTCTGCCAGGCTGGCACCTCCCTCNATTTGTGCTCACGTCTTCCAGCTGGGATGACGTGGATAATTCGGGACGGAGTGTGCACCCAGACTGGGGGAAGCACTCAGGAATTCCGGGCTCCCGGGGCTGATTGAGCAAAGCAATTAATTAAAACACCCCTTGGGCAGGGCTGCCTCAGCGGGAGTGATTAAAGGATGAGGTTTTGAGGGTCACTCTGCTCGGGATCTTCGGGATCTGGACCTGTAATCACTGCATGAAGTGATGATTCCTGCGGTGCCCCGGGGTGCTCATTAAGGATGATCCTCATTAAGGGTGATCCTCATTTAGAGGTGATCCTCATTAAGGGTGATCTTCATTAAGGGTGATCCTTATTCCAGGTGATCTTCATTTAGAGGTGATCCTTATTAAGGGTGATCCTCATTAAGGGTGATCCTCATTAAGGCTGATCCTCGTTCCAGGTGATCCTCATTAGGAGTGATCCTCATTAAGGTTGATTGTCATTCCAGGTGATCCTCATTAAGGGTGATCCTCATTTAGAGGTGATCCTTGTTCCAGATGATCCTCATTAAGGGTGATTCTCATTAAGGGTGATATCCTCATTTAGAGGTGATCCTCATTAAGGCTGACCGTCATTACAGTTGATCCTCATTAGGGGTGATCCTCATTAAGGTTGATTGTCATTCCAGGTGATCCTCATTTAGGTGTAATCCTCATTCCAGGTGGTCCTCATTAAGGGTGATCCTCATTAAGGTTTATCCTCATTCCAGGTGATCCTCATTTAGAGGTGATCCTCATTAAGGGTGATCCTCATTAAGGGTGATCCTTGTTCCAGGTGATCCTCATTAAGGGTGATCTTCATTAAGGGTGATCCTCATTAAGGTTGATCCTTGTTCCAGGTGATCCTCATTAAGGTTGACCCCCATTTCAGGTGATCCTCATTAAGGGTGATCCTCATTCCAGGTGGTCCTCATTAAGGTTGATCCTCATTAAGGTTGATTGTCATTCCAGGTGATCCTCATTAAGGGTGATCCTCATTAAGGTTGATTGTCATTCCAGGTGATCCTCATTAAGGTTGTTCCTCATTAAGGTTGATTGTCATTCCAGGTGATCCTCATTAAGGGTGATCCTCATTTAGAGGTGATCCTCATTAAGGCTGACCGTCATTACAGTTGATCCTCATTTAGAGGTGATTCTCATTAAGGTTGATCCTCATTTAGGGGTAATCCTTGTTCCAGGTGATCCTCATTAAAGGTGATCCTCATTAAGGTTGATCCCAGGTGATCCTCATTAAGGGTGATCCTTGTTCCAGGTGATCCTCATTAAGGTTGATCCTCATTAAGGCTGATTGTCATTCCAGGTGATCCTCATTAAGGCTGACCGTCATTACAGTTGATCCTCATTTAGGTGTAATCCTCATTCCAGGTATCCTCATTAAGGGTGATTCTCATTAAGGGTGATCCTCATTAATGTTGATTGTCATTCCAGGTATCCTCATTAAGGTTGAGCCTCATTCCAGGTGATCCTCATTAAGGTTGATCCTCATTAAGGTTGATTGTCATTCCAGGCGATTCTCATTAAGGGTGATCCTCATTAAGGTTGATCCTCATTAAGGTTGATCCTCATTAAGGCTGATTGTCATTCCAGGTGATCCTCATTAAGGGTGATCCTCATTAAGGATG
>NW_026625368.1:10669-15958 GCF_030028575.1 Malurus melanocephalus | reverse complement strand
CCCCTCCATCCCCCCAGGCTACAAAAGCTACGATTACTACACCCCCCAGACCCAAAATTCCCTAAATTCCCTTGGAATGATCCCGGGTTTTTTCCTCTTGGGATCCAGCCCCACCGCAGCTTCTAAATATCAGAATTAATTCTTTAATAATGAATTATCATATTAATTAATTAATTCGTTATCAATTAATAACCAATTAGTTAATAAATTACTGCAGATTATGAAGGTTAGGACTCATCCAATTCCTGAATGTCTTTGGAATGATTCTGTGTTTTTTCCTGTTGGGATCCARCCCCACCCCTCTTTTCCAATAACAGAATTACCCCYTTAATTAATCAATTAATTAACTAATTAATTAATTAACCCCTCAATCTSCMCAGGCTACGAGAGCTACGATTACTACACCCCKCAGAGCTCGGCCCCCACCCCTCCAGGAGCCTCCTACGCCTACGGCAGCTCGGGGGGAGCCCCTTCCTCCTCCTCCTCCTCCTGGGAGGCTCCCAAAGCTCCGGATTTGGGATTGGCAACGGAAAATTCCTCCTCGGGAGCCTTCGGAGCGCAGGAAAATCCCGACTCCATCATCGCCAAAATCAACCAGCGCCTGGACCTGCTGGCCAAGGAGGGCACGGCCGCCGCGCCGGGGGACGGSGCTGAGCAGCAGCACAGGTGGGGAATTGTCCCAAAATTTCATTAATTTTTTTATTTTTAATTTAATTCCCAAGTTTTGTGTTGTAATTGCGTGTTTTGTCCCAAAATTCTGGTGTTTTTCCCATGAATTTGAGTGATTGACAAAGGTTTCATTCCGAATTTTAACTCTTTTTTCAGAAAAATTCCCATTTCTTTAAGGCATAATGGGAATGGGAAGGGTTCCAGGATAAACATTTGTCCTATTTTTCCAAAGCTTTCTTGAGACATAAAAATCCTGGGAAACTCYAGATTTTAAAACCCTTTAATCCAAATTTTCCAAACATTTATTGAGACGCAAAACCCACTTGAAACTCTTGATTTTAAAACCCTTCAATCCCATTTTTTTCCCATTTTCCCACCCCAATCCCGTTTTTTCCCATTTTCCCATGCCCTAATCCCGTTTTTTCCCACCCTAATCCCGTTTTTCCCATTTTCCCACACCCTAATCCCAATTTTTCCCGTTTTTTTCCCATTTTCCCACACCCTAATCCCAATTTTTCCCGTTTTTTCCCATTTCCCCACCCCCAATCCCATTTATTCCCCTTTTCCCACCACCAATCCCGTTTTTTCCCATTTTCCCACCCCTAATCCCGATTTTTCCCATTTTTTCCCCATTTTCCCACCCCCCAATCCCATTTTTTCCCATTTTCCCACGCCCTAATCCCGTTTTTCCCATTTTTTTTCCAGCTCTTTCCGTTTCGACTCGTTTGACTCGTTTGACTCCCGTCCCTCGCTGAGCTCGGAGCGGGATCCGTTCCTGTCGGGATTTCCCTTCCCAGATCCCGGATCCGACCGGGAAAACGCCTTCGGGAGCCGCGAGCGGAGCCGCGGAACCTTCGGAATTTTCCGCGGGAACGGCACCGGGAACGGCCGGAACCGATCCCAAAACGCCCGGGGGAGGATCCCGGGGAGGATCCCGGAGCCTTTTCCCTCGGGATCCCGCTGGAATGAGCTGCAATTCCCGGGAAATCGCGGAATTCCGGGATCCCGGCCGCTGCCCTCGCTGTTTTCCCAAGCGTTGGTGCCGGAATACGGGGATTATCCCGGRGATTATCCCGGAGATTACCCTGGAGATTACGGCGATTATCCCGGCGATTATCCCGGGGATTTTGGGGATTATCCCCGGGATTTTGGGGATTATCCCAGCGATTATCCCGGCGATTATGCCGGGGATTTTGGGATGTTGGGAATGGCGGCGATGGGGCGCGCCGGGAATGGGAATGGGAGCGCTCCCTACGGGATGGGCAGGAGGAGCAGGGACAGGATGCTGCCCTGGAACACTGCAATGGTGAGTTCGGGAATTTTCCCACTTTTTTTTTTTGGTTTTTTGGGATTTTGGGCAAAATCGGAGCAGGATTCCTTAGGGAAGCACAAAATTCCCTCCTTTGTTCTCAAAATTCCCCAAATTTCCAACCCTTTGTTCCCAAAATTCAAAGCCTTTACTCAAAAATTTCCAACCTTTATTCCCAAAATTCCCACCCTGTATTCCCAAAATTGGAGCCCTTTTATTCCCAAAATTCCAACCCTTTATTCCCAAAATTGCAACTCTTTGTTCCCAAAATTCGAAGCCTTTACTCAAAAATTTCCAACCTATTTTCCCAAAGTTTGGTGCCCGATTTTGGGGATTATCCCGGAGATTATCCCGGGGATTTTGGGGATTATCCCGGGGATTTTGGGATGTTGGGAATGCCGGGATGGGCAGGAGGAGCAGGGACAGGATGCTGCCCTGGAACACCACCATGGTGAGTTTGGGAATTTCCTGCTTTTTTCTGGGATTTTTCCAGTTTTTTTTGGGATTTTGGGGGGCTGGGAATGGGATTGGAGTGGGAAGTGCAGGATGGATCCCGAAATTCCCTTCTTTGTTCTCAAAATCCCCGAATTTCAAACCCTTTGTTCCCAAAAATCAAAGCCTTTACTCAAAAATTTCCAACCTTTATTCCCAAAATTGGGGCCTTTTACTTGCAAAATTCCAACCCTTTGTTCCCAAAATTTGAAGCCTTTACTCCCAAAACTCCAACCTTTTTTCCCAAAATTCCAACCTTTTCTCCCAAAATCCCGACTTTTCCCCAAAATCCCAGTTTTTTCTCCCAAAACACCAACTTTCCTGCCAAAACTCCAATGTTTTCTCCCAAAACTCCAGTTTTTTCCCCAAAATCCCACTATTTTCCCCACAAAATCGCAATATTTTCCTCCCCCAAAACCCCATTTTTTTCCCCCAAAACCCCATTTTTTTCCCCCAAAACCCCATTTTTTCCCCAAAAATCCCATTTTTTCCCTCCCAAAATTCCATTTTTTTCTCAAAATCCCAATATTTCCCCCCCAAATCCCAATATTTCCTCCCCAAAACCCCATTTTTTCCCCCAAAATCCCAATATTTTTCCCCAAAATCCCAATATTTTCTCCCAAAACTCAATTTTTTTCCCAAAATCCCAATATTTTCCCCCCAAATCCCATTTTCCCCCCAAATCCCATTTCTTTTCCCCAGATTCACAATATTTCCTCCCCAAAAATCCCATTTTTTTCCCCCAAAACCCCTCTTTTTTCCCCCAAAATCCCATTTTCCCCCCCAAAAAAATCCCATTTTTCCCCCCACATCCCCTTTTTTTCCCCCAAATTCCCAACATTTCCCAAATTCCCAATCTTTTTCCCCTCAGCCGAGGCGGCGGGGTTTGCGCAGCCGCTCCGGGCTCCGCTGGGATCCGGAGGGGCCTCGGAAGCGCAAACGATCCCCGAGCGGAGACGAAACCGATCCCAAAAACGCCCGCAGCGACAGCGACCGCGACCACTCCGACCACGGTAACGCCTTTTTTATGCAATTCCCAAATTTTCCTGGGATTCTGAGCCTTTCCTGGGTTTTTTTTCCCTTTTTTTTCCAAGATTTTTCCACTTTTCTTGGGATTTTTCCCCTTTTTTTTCCAAGTTTTTCTTACTTTTCTTGGGATTTTTCCCCTTTTCCACAGAGGTTTTTCCACTTTTCACGGGAATTCCCAACTTTTTCTGGGAATTCCCAATTTTTCCCAGGAATTCTGAGCTTTTCCTGGGATTTTTTTCCTTTTTTCCAGGGATTTTCCCAGGATTTTTACCCTTTTTTTGGGGAATTTCCCCAAATTTCCTGGGAGTTCTGCACTTTTCCTGGGAAATTCCCATTTTTCCTGGGAATTCCCAACTTTTCCTGGGAATTTCACACAATTTCTGAGATTTTCCCACTTCTCTTGGCATTTTTCCCCTTTTCTTCACGGATTTTCCAGGGATTTTTCCCCTTTTTTCCTGAGAATGTCCCACGTTTCTCGGCATTTTTCGCTTTTTTTTTCCGAGATTTTCTCACTTTTTTTGGCATTTTTCCCTTTTTTCCGAGATTTTCCCATTTTCTTGGCATTTTTCCCCTTTTCTTCAGAGATTTTTCCACTTTTTTTGGCATTTTCCGCCTTTTTCCCTGGGGATTTCCCACTTTTCCCGAGAATTCCACACTTTCCTGAGGAATTTCACACCTTTCCTGGGATTTTTCCACTTTTCCTGGGAATTTGGAACTTTTCCTGGGATTCTGAAATTTTCTGGGAATTCTGAGCTTTTCCAGGGAATTCTGAGCCTTTCCTGGGTTTTTTTCCCTTTTTTTCAGATACTTTGCCACTTTTCCTGGGATTTTTTCCCCCTTGTTTTCAGAGATTTTCCCGGTATTTTTCCCCTTTTCTGCAGGGACTTTTCCACTTTTCCTGGGAATTTCCCACTTTTCCCGGGAATTCCACACCTTTCCTGGGATTTTGCCACTTTTCCTGGGAATTCTGAGCTTTTCCTGGGAATTCCCAACTTTTCCAGGAATTCTGAACCTTTCCTGGGAATTCTGAGCATTTCCTGGGATTTTTCCCCTTCTTTTCATGGATTTCCTCAGGATTTTTCCCCTTTTTTCCTGAGAATTTCCCACTTTTCTTGGCATTTTTCCTCTTTCTTCCTGGGAATTTCCAACTTTTCCTGAGAATTTCCCACTTTTCCCAGCATTTTCCCCTTTTTTTCCCCAAGATTTTCTCATTTTTCTTGGCATTTTTCCACTTTTTTCAGGGATTTTCCTGGGATTTTTCCCCTTCAGGGATTTTCCCGGGATTTTTGTCTTTAGGGTTAGGGTTAGGGTTAGGGTTAGGAGTAGGGTTAGGGTTAAGGTTTTTTCCCTTTTTTCTGAGGATGTCCCACTTGGCATTTTTCCCCCTTTTTTTCAGGGATTTTCCACGATTTTTCCCCTTTTCTTCAGAGATCTTCCCATTTTTCTTGGGAATTCCCACCTTTTATCGGGAATTCTTAGCTTTTCCTGTGAATTCTGCTTTTTTTTTTCAGGGATTTTCCCACTTCTCTTGGCATTTTTCCCCTTGTTTTTAAGGATTTTCCGAGGATTTTTCCCTTATTCTTCAGAGATTTTTCCTGGGAATTCTGCACTTTTCCCGGGAATTCTGAGCTTTTCCCGGGATTTTTCCCCTTCTTTTCATGGATTTTCCCAGGATTTTTGCCCCTTTATTTGGGGGGGATTTTCCCACTTTTCCCAGGAATTTTCCCCTTTTTCCCAGGAATTCCACTCTTTTCCCAGGATTTTTCCCAGAACTTTTCACATTTTTCCTG
>NW_026625368.1:7813-10609 GCF_030028575.1 Malurus melanocephalus | reverse complement strand
GGATTTGGGGTTGTGGGAATGAGGGAATTGAAGTTTTTTTTTGGGATGAGAATTCCCGAATTTCCCGCAGGATCYGAGGATGAGGACGAGGAGATGAAGAAAAAACGGGAAAAGCAACGGAGGAGGGACCGAATGAGGGACCGGGCCATGGACAGGTCAGGCCGGGAATTCCGGGAATTTCGGGAATTTTCTGGGAATTTTGGGAATTTTTTTTGATTTTTAGGAATTTTGGGGATTTTTAGGAATTTGGGGGGGGATTTTTAGGAATTCCAGTCGTTCCCGTGGAGATTTTTGGGAATTTTGGGGGATTTTTTTGGGAATTTTTGGGGATTTTTAGGAATTTTTGGGGGAATTTTTGGGAATTCTGATCGTTCCCGTGGAGATTTTTTGAAATTGCAGGGGATTCTTTTGGATTTTTTTTGGGAATTTCTGGGGAATTTTGAGACTATTTTGGGAATTCTTCTGAGTTTTAAGAACATTTTGTGCTTTTTTCATGGGATTTTTCATTTTCATTTTTCATGGAATTTTGCTATTTTTCCCATGGAATTTTATGCTTTTTTCACAGAATTTTGTCATTTTCTCACCAAATTTTATGCTTTCTGCACGAAATTTTGCCATATTTTCACAGAAATCTGTGTTTTCATGAAATTTTTCATTTTCATTTTTCACGGAATTTTGTGTGTTTTTCATGGAATTTTGTGTGTTTTTTATGAAATTTTGCCATTTTTTCCCGTAATTTCATGCTTTTTTCATGGAATCTCCCTGTTTTTCCACGGAATTTCATGGGGATTTTTATGGAATTTTGTGCTTTTTCCACTGAATCTCCCCATTTCCCACCGAAATTCCCAATTTTTCCCGTTTTTCCAGGATCCAGTTCGCCTGCTCCGTCTGCAAATTCCGCACTTTGGAGGAGGAGGAGATCCAGAGGCACCTGCAGAGCAAATTCCACCGGGAGACGCTGCGCTACATCGGCACCAAACTGCCCGACAAAACCGTCCACTTCCTGCAGGTCCGGAAATTTGGGAATTTTGGGGAATTTTCGGGAATTTTTAGGAATTTTTGGGAATTTTTGGTATTTTTTTTGCAATTTTTTGGTATTTTTTTGCAATTTTTTAGCATTTTTTTCGGATTTTTTTCTGATTTTTTGGGGGGTTTTTCAGGGTCAATTTGGATTTCAGGATTGGGAGGAAATTTGGGATTTTTCGGGAATTTTTGGGAATTTTTTGCATTTTTTGGGGGGTTTTGCGCCATTTTTTAAGGTTTTTTTCGGATTTTTTGGGGTTGGTTTCAGATTTTTTTCTGATTTTTTGGGGGTTTCTCAGGGTTGGTTTGGATTTCAGGATTGGGAAAAAATTTGGGATTTTTCGGGATTTTTTTGGGGGGTGGTTTTGGAGTTTTTAGGATGGTTTTTTCCCGATTTTCCCATGGATTTTCCCATGGTTTTTTTCCATTTTTCCATGATTTTTTCCCCATTTTTCCATGATTTTTCCCATTTTTCCAGGAATACATCATCAACAGGAACAGGAAAATCGAGAAGCGGCGCCAGGAGCTGACGGACAAAGAGGGAGCAAAGCAGAGACCCGACCCCTTCAAAGGTCAGGAAAATCCCAAATTTTGGGAATTTTGATGGAATTTTTGGGAATTTTGATGGAATTTGTTTTGGAATTTTGGGAATTTTTGAAATTCATGGAATTTTCTGGATTTAGGGATTGACCAGGAGCATTTGTTCAAGCAGGATTGAGGTCACTCCTCATTTTTGGGGCAAAACTTGATGGATTTGTCCTCAAAAAATGGGAATTCTGGGGCAGGAGCGGCTCCGATTCACCTTTTTTAATGGAATTTTTTTGGAATTTTGGAATTTTTTAAATTTATGGAATTTTCTCATTCCAGGGATCGGCCAGGAGCATTTTTTCAAGTGGATCGAGGCCGCTCCTCATTTTGGGGTGAAATCTGTGGGATTTTCACCCCAAAAAAGGGAATTTTGGGGCGGGAACGGCTCCGATTTTGACCATTTCCGATGGAATTTTTTGGGAATTTTGGGAATTATTTTAATTTATGGAATTTTCTGCTTCCAGGGATCGGCCAGGAGCATTTTTTCAAGCGGATTGAAGCCGCTCACTGCCTGGCCTGTGACATGCTGATCCCAGCCCAGGGACACCTCCTGCAGCGGCACCTGCGCTCCGCCGAGCACAACCGCAACCGACGGGTGAGAAATTCCGGGATTTTATGGGAATTTTGGGAATTTCTGGGAATTTTCTGGGAATTTCTGGGATTTTCGGGAAATTTCAGGAATTTTCTGGGAATTTTGCGGAGTTTCAGGGACATTTTAAGGAATTTTTCAGGTGGTTTTTTGCATTTTTTAAATTTTTTTTGGTATTTTTTGGAATTTTTTTCCATTTTAAATTTTTTTTTAAATTGTTTTTGGAATTATGTTTTTAGAATTTCTTGGGAGGGAATTTTCCAGAATTTATCTTGATTTTTTGGGTGAAATTCTCAGAATTTTTCCCAATTTTTTGGGTGAAATTCTCAGGATATATCCCAATTTTTTTAAACTAATTCCAGCAATTTTTACCCAGTATTTTTTAAATTAATTCCTGGAACTTTTAATCAATTTTTTTTTTCTAATTCCTAGGATTTATCCCAATATTATTAAAGTAATTCCTGGGATTTTCATCTCATTTTTTGGGTGAAATTCGGGATTTATCCCATTTTTTTTGGGAATTTGCAGCTGGCAGCGGAGCAGTTCAAGAAGACGAGTCTGCACGTGGCCAAGAGCGTCCTCAACAACAAACACAT
>NW_026625368.1:4045-7190 GCF_030028575.1 Malurus melanocephalus | reverse complement strand
AAAATCCCCATTTTTTCCCGATTTTTCACTTTTTTTTCACCCAATCCCGGGGTTTTATGGGAATTTTTTCCCAGTTTTTTCTCCTTTTTGGTATTTCAGCATCTCAGAGCCAAACTCAAAAAAATCCCCAAAAAAAACCACACGAAAATCTGCTTTTTCCTGATTTTTCGCCGATTTTTCGCCGTTTTTCTCACTCAGTTTTGGAGCTTTTTTGTTCTTTCGTCGTTTCCAGATAAAAAAAGGGATTCAGATCCTGAAAAATGGGATTTGAATCCCAAAAATGGGGTTTGGATCCCAAAAAATGGGACGATGGATCCCAGGAAGAGACCCCAAATCCTGGGAAAATGGACCTGGAGTCCTGGGAAAAAAAGGGATTTTGATCCCAAAAATAAGGGATTTTGGATCCCAAAAAAAGGGGATTTGTATCCCAAAAAATGGGATTTGGATCCTGGGAAAAGGGACCTTGAAAAACGACGCTGGATCCCAAAAAATGGGACTTTGATCCCGAAAAAAGAACATTGGGAAAATGGACATGGAGTCCTGGGGAAAGGGATATGGATCCCAGAAAATGGGGACTTTGATCCCAAAAAATGGGATTTTGGATCCCAAAAAATGGGATTTGGATCCCAAGAAAACGGATTCTGGATCTTGGGGGAAAAAGGGATTTGGATCCCGGGGAAAAACGGACGTTGAGTCCAAGGAAAAGGGACCTTGGAAAAGGACGTTGGATCCCAAAAAATGGGACTTTGATCCCAAAAAATGGGACTTTGATCCCAAAAAAAATGGACTTTGGATCCAGGGACAATGGACGTTGAGTCCTGGGAAAAAGAGGGGATCTGGATCCCAAGAAGAAGAACTTTGGATCCCCAAAAAAAAGGGATTTGGATCCCGGGAAGACGGACCTGGAGTCCAGGGGAAAAGAAGGGACGTTGATCCCAAAAAATGGGATTTGGATCCCAAAAAATGGATGTTGGATCCTGGGAAAAAGGACGTGAAGTCCTGGGAAAGGAACGGACACCGGATCCCAAAAAAAAAAGGGACATTGGATCCCAAAAAATGGATGTTGGATCCCAGGAAAAGGACGTTGAGTCCTGGGAAGATGGACCTGGAGTCCTGGGAAAATGAGGGATTTTGGATCCCAAAAAATGGGATTTGGATCCCAGGAAAAGGAGGGACATTGAGTCCTGGGAAGATGGACCTGGAGTCCTGGGGAAAGGAGGGACTTTGATCCCAAAAAATGGGATTTGGAAAAGGACCTTGGATCCTGGGAAAAGGGATTTGGATCCCAAAAAAATGGACGTTGGATGTTGGGAAAAGAGATTTTGGATCCTGGGAAGAGACGTTGGGAAAACAGAGCTGGAGTCCTGGGAAAATGGACATTGGATCCCGGGAAAAGAAGGTACAGTACATTGGATCCCAAAAAATGGGAATTTGATCCCAAAAAACAGGACTTTGGATCCTGGGAAGACGGACCTGGAGTCCTGGGAAAAGAAGGGATTTGGATCCCAAAAAATGGGATTTGGATCTTGGGAAAAGGACGTGGAGTCCTGGGAGAAGGGGTTTTGGAAAAGGACATTGAATCCCGGGAAAAGAAGGGACTCTGATCCCAAGAAAAAGGACTTTGGATGCCGGGAAGACGGACCTGGAGTCCTGGGAAAAAGGGACCTTGGATCCCAAAAGAAGGGACTTGGATCCTAAAAAATGGGACTTTGATCCCAGAAAATGGAACTTTGGATCCTGGAAAAGGGATGTTGGATCCCAGAAAAACGGGATTTTGATCCCAGGAAAAAGGACTTTGAATCCTGGGAAGACGGACCTGGAGTCCTGGGGAAAGAACTTTGGGAAAGGACGTTGGATCCTTTTGGGAAAAAGAGGGACTCTGATCCCAAAAAATGGGACTTGGATCCCAAAAAAAAGGGACTTTGATCCCGGGAAAATGGACCTGGAGTCCTGGGAAATGGGATCTTGGAAAAGGACCTTGGATCCCGGGAAAATGGACCTTGGATCACGGGAGAAGGACGTGGGATCCCGGGAAAGGAAGGTACGTTGGATCCCAAGGAAAAGGATCCTGAAGAAAGGGACGTTGGATCCGAAAAAAATGGGATTTGGATCCCAGGGGAAGAAGGGACTTTGGATCCCTGGAAGATGGACCTGGAGTCCTGGGAAAAGGGACTATGGATCCTGAAAAATGGGATTTGGATCCCAAAAAATTGGGATTTGGATCATGGGCAAAGGACGTTGAGTCCTGGGAAAAGAAGGGACTTTGATCCCAAGAAAAATGGGATTTTGAGCACAAGAATACGGATTTTGGATACTGGGAAAAGAATGGATGTTGAGTCCCGGGAAAAGGGACTTTGGATCCCAAGGAAAAGGACGTTGGATCCTGGGAAAATGGACCTTGGGAAAAAGGACTTTGGATCCCAAAAAATGGGACTTTGATCCCAAAAAATGGGACTTTGATCCCAAAAAATGGGACTTTGATCCCAAAAAAAAGGGACTTTGATCCCGGGAATACAGACCTCAGTTCCTGGGAAAAAGATGGACCTGGAGTCCTGGGAAAAGAAGGGATTTGGATCCCAAAAAATGGGGATTTAGAAAAGGACGTTGGATCCTGGGAAGACGGACCTCGGGTCCTGGGAAATGGGATTTGGATCCCAAGGGAAGAAGGGATTTGGATCCCAAAAAATGGGATTTGGATCCTGGGAAAAGGGACCTTGGATCACGGGAGAAGGACGTTGGATCGTGGGAAAAGAAGGGGTTTTGATCCCAAAAAAAGGGACTTTGAATCCCAGGAAGAGACCCTGGGAAAACAGAGCTGGAGTCCTGGGAAAATGGACATTGGATCCCGGGAAAAGAAGGTACAGTACATTGGATCCCAAAAAATGGGATTTGGATCCCAAAAAATGGGACTTTGGATCCCGGGAAGACGGACCTGGAGTCCTGGGAAAAGAAGGGAAAAAAGGGACTTGGTTCCCAAAAAAGGATTTGCATTCCAAGAAAACGAACTTTGGATCTTGGGAAATGGACGTTGAGTCCTGGGAAAAGGGAAGTGGATCCCAATGGAAGAAGGGACTTTGGATCCCAAAAAATGGGATTTGGATCCCAATGGAAGAAGGGACTTTGGATCCCAAAAAATGGGATTTGG
>NW_026625368.1:0-3615 GCF_030028575.1 Malurus melanocephalus | reverse complement strand
AAATGGGATTTGGATCCCAATGGAAGAAGGGACTTTGGATCCCAAAAAATGGGATTTGGATCCCAATGGAAGAAGGGACTTTGGATCCCAAAAAAAGGGACATTGGATCCCGGGAAGATGGACTGGAGTCCTGGGTAAAGGTGGGATTTGGATCCCCAAAAAGGGGACTTTGATCCCAAAAAAATGGACGTGGAGTCCTGGGAAAAGGGACCTTGGAGAAGGAGGTTGGATCCTGGGAAAAGGAGGGACTCTGATCCCAAAAAACGGGACGTTGGATCCCAGAAAAAAAAGGACTTTGGATCCTGGGAAAAGACCTTGGGAAAAGGGACCTGGAGTCCTGGGGGAAAGAAGGGATTTGGATCCCGAAAAAAGAGATTTTGGATCCTGGGAAATGGGACCTTGGATCCCAGGAAGATGGACCTGGAGTCCTGGGAAAAGGGACTTTGATCCCAAAAAATGGGATTTGGATCCCGGGAATATGGACCTCAGGTCCTGGCGAAAGGAGGGACATTGGATTCCCGGGAAGACGGACCTGGAGTCCTGGGAAAATGGACCTTGGACCCCAAAAAATGGGATTTGGATCCCAAAAAACGGGACTTTGATCCCAAAAAAATGGGACCTTGGATCCCAGGAAAGGAAGGTACGTTGGATCCCAGGAAAACGGATGTTGGATCCTGAAAAAAGGGACCTTGGATCCCAAAAAATGGGATTTGATCCCAAAAAAAAGGGATTTGGATCCCGGGAAGACGGACCTGGAGTCCTGGAAAAAGAAGGGATTTGGATCCCAAAAAAGGGGACTTTGATCCCAAAAAAATGGACGTGGAGTCCTGGGAAAAGGGACTTTGATCCCAAAAAATGGAATTTGGATCCCGGAAAAAGGACCTCAGGTCCTGGCGAAAGGAGGGACATTGGATTCCCGGGAAAATGGACCTTGGATCCCAGGAAAGGAAGGTACGTTGGATCCCAGGAAAACGGACGTTGGATCCCAAAAAATGGGATTTGGATCCCAAGAAAAAAGGACTTTGGATCCTGGGAAAAGGACGTTGAGTCCTGGGAAGATGGACCTGGAGTCCTGGGAAAAGAAGGGATTTGGATCCCAAGAAAAAGGGATTTGGAT
This sequence comes from Malurus melanocephalus, assembly GCF_030028575.1. Lineage (NCBI taxonomy): Eukaryota > Metazoa > Chordata > Aves > Passeriformes > Maluridae > Malurus > Malurus melanocephalus. Next base: position 2,498 of record NW_026625368.1, on the reverse strand, counting down.
CCCAAGAAAAAGGGATTTGGATCCCAAGAAAAAGGGATTTGGATCCTGGGAAAAGAACCTGGAATCCTGGGGGAAAAAAGGGACTTTGGATCCCAAAAAAAAAGGGACTTTGATCCCAAAAAAAATGGGATTTGATCCCGGGAATACGGACCTCAGGTCCTGGCGAAAGGAGGGACTTTGGATTCCCGGGAAAATGGACCTTGGATCACGGGAAAAGAACGGACATTGGATCCTGAAAAAAGGGACCTTGGATCCCAAAAAATGGGATTTGGATCCCAAAAAACGGGACTTTGGATCCCGGGAAGACGGACCTGGAGTCCTGGGAAAAGAAGGGACTTTGGATCCCAAAAAATGGGATTTGGATCCCAAGAAAAAGGATTTTGGATCCTGGGAAAAGGGACCTGAAGTCCTGGGGAAAAAAGGGACTTTGGATCCCCCCCAAAAAAGGGACTTTGATCCCAAAAAATGGGATTTGGATCCTGTGAAAATGGACGTTGAGTCCCGGGAAGACGGGCCTGGAGTCCTGGGAAAGGGACTTTGGATCCCAGGAAAAGAAGGGATTTGGATCCCGAAAAATGGGAATTTGGATGTTGGGAAAAGGGATTTTGGATCCCAAAAAAAGGGACTTTGGATCCCAGGAAAATGGACCTTGGATCACAGGAGAAGGACGTTGGATCACGGGAAGGGAAGGTACGTTGGATCCCAGGAAAAGGATGTTGGATCCCAAAAAATGGGAACTGTGGATCCTGGGAAAAGGACATTGGATCCTGGGAAGACGGACCTGGAGTCCTGGGAAAAGAAGGGATTTTGAATCCCAAAAAAAGGGATTTGGATCCCGGGAAAAGGGGACTTGGATCCCAAGAAAAAAGACTTTGCAAACTGGGAAAAGGGACCTTGGAAAAGGATGTTGGATCCTGGGAAAAAATGGGACCTGGATCCCAATGGAAGAAGGGACTTTGGATCCCAAAGAATGAGATTTGGATCCCAAAAAATGGGATTTGGATCCTGGGAACAGAACCTGGAATCCTGGGGGAAAAAAGGGACTTTGGATCCCAAAAAAATGGGATTTGATCCCGGGAAAAGGACCTCAGGTCCTGGCGAAAGGAGGGACTTTGGATTCCCGGGAAAATGGACCTTGGATCACGGGAAAAGAACGGACGTTGGATCCTGAAAAAAGGGACCTTGGATCCCAAAAAATGGGATTTGGATCCCAAAAAACGGGACTTTGATCCCAAAAAAATGGGACCTTGGATCCCGGGAAGCCAGACCTGGAGTCCTGGGAAAAGAAGGGATTTGGATCCCAAAAAAAGGGATTTGGATCCCAAAAAAAGGGATTTAGATCCTGGGAAAAGGGACCTTGGAAAACGATGTTGGATCCCCAAAAAATGGGATTTTTATCCCAGAAGGGACTTTTTTTGGGATCCAAGGTCCTTTTTTTGGGATCCAAAAATTTTAAAATTCCCTAAAAAAATCCCAGAAAATCCATCCAAAAAATCCCTCCCAAAAATTCCAGAAAATCCACCAAAAAAGAAAAAAAATCCCTAAAAAATTCCGGAATTCCAACGACTCCGACTCCTCCTCTGAGGGAGGAGATTGGGGATCCCAACCCGGCAGGATTTCAGGAAAATTTCCAGAGATTTCGGGACAATTCCCAGAAATTTGGGATTCTTGATGATTTTGGGATCATTCCCAGCGATTTGGGGACAATTCCCAGAAATTTGCCCTGAAAATCCCCCCAAATTCCCATTTTTTACTCCCAAAACCCCCAAATTCCCATGTAAAAAAAAAAAATCCCATTTTTTCCCCAAAATCCCCATTTCCCCTCCAAATCCCCATTTTTCCCCATAAATTCCCCATGATTCTGGAAAAAAACAATTTTTCCCGAAAAAAATCGCCATTTTCCAAAAATATTCCCATTTTTTCCCGAAAAAAATCCCCATTTTTCAAAAATATTCCCATTTCCCCCCAAAATGCTCATTTTTCCAAAAAAAATTCCCATTTTCCCCCCAAAGATTCCCATTTTCCCCCAAAAAATTCTGATTTTCCCCCAAAAAAATCCCATTCTTCCACAAAAAATTCCCATTTTTCAAAAATATTTCCATTTTCTCTCCAAAAAATCCCCATTATTAAAAAAAAAAATCCCATTTTTCCCCCCAAAATCCCCATTTTTCCAAAAAAATTCCAATTTTTTCATCCAAAAATCCCTATTTTTCAAAAATATTCCCATTTTTCCCAAAAAATTTCCCATTTTCCCAAAAAATTCCCATTTTTCCCCCTTTTCAGGGCGAAGATCCCTTCACGGACGAGGCCCCGGACGGGGACGACGGAGCCGAAGAATCCAAAGAATCGGAGGAAAAACCGGAAAAACCGGAAAATTCCGGGGATTTGGGGGATTCCGGGGATTTGGGGGATTCCCGGGATTTGGAGAATTCCCGGGATTTTCCCCAGGAATTCCTGAAATCCCTGGGGGAGCCGGAGCAGCCCCACAAACCCCTGCG
>NW_026625367.1:18983-19907 GCF_030028575.1 Malurus melanocephalus | reverse complement strand
CCCCATCCCCAGGGTGGTACCCTGAGTGTGAAAATCCTCCTCGAAGCATCTCCGGTTGTGGCTCAGCTCGGGCTCCTCGGTGTAGCTGTAGAGCTCTGGTGGGGACAGGGATGGGCTCCACCTCCCTCCCCCAAATTCCCAAATTCCTCGGGAAGGATCCCTCTGCACCTAAACAGATCCCTGAGCTCTCCTGCAGCTCCAAGGGTGTTTTGGGGTCACCCAACACTGCCAAATCCATCATCTTCATCCCCATGGCCTGGCTGGGCTGTTCCCAAACTCCTCCTTGGGCTGTGTTTGCAATTTCATTGGGGTTTTTTTTGGAGGGGTCATTTTGAGTCTCACTTAAAGCAGTTTGGGAATGAAGGGAATGAGGAAAACCTGCACTGATCCTACACCCAACAGCTCAGATGTTCTGGGTCCTGCAAAGAGGGGCTGCACTCGGAGGGACACGATGTTCTTTGGAATTCCTACCTGTTCCCATAGAAATCCTGCCTGTTCCCATAGAATTCCTTCCCGTTCCTACAGAATTCCTAGATGTTCCTATAGAATTCCTGCCTGTTCCCACAGAATTCCTACCTGTTCCAATAAAAACCTAGTCCTACAGAATTTTTACCTGTTCCCATAGAATTCCTACCTGTTCCTATAGAATCCTACCTTTTCCTATAGAAAACTTTTCCTATAGAATTCCTACCTCCTCCCACAAAATTCCTACCTATTCCTACAGAATTTCTACCTGCTCCTATAGAATTCCTACCTTTTCCTATAGAATTCCTACCTGTTCTTTGTAATTCCTACCTGTTCCCATAGAATGCCTACCTGTTCCTATAGAAATCCTAACTTCTCCTATAGAAACCTTTTCCAATAGAATTCCTACCTCCTCCCACAAAATTCCTATCTATTCCTACAGAATTTCTCCCTGGTCCT
>NW_026625367.1:15769-17261 GCF_030028575.1 Malurus melanocephalus | reverse complement strand
AAGAAGGAAGGATCCCTCACAGAGGAAATGTGCTTTTTGCCAGCCCGGCTCGTGCAGCTGAGACACAGAGCTAAAAATATCCCGATTTTTTTTTTTGTTTTTTGTTTTTTTTTTAAGGGAACACGCTCGGGACCGCGAGGCTGCGGAGCCGCTCTCCCGGAGGGAGGATGGGGACAAGGACACGATAAAGGTGACAATTCCAGCCTGGGCYGTGTCACCGGACACTCCGGGGGTGATCCCGATGTCCCCACGCGTCCCTCCCGCTGTCCCCGCGGAATGAGCGGCTCTCTAATAATAACCCCGCTGGCTCTGTCGCTGCAGGGCTCTGACACCGCTGGATTTTCCCTYCCCGCTGGGCACCTCTGAACACCAAAACAGCGCCCAAAAAAMCCCAAAAAACCCGGTTTCACCTGCCAGCTCAGCGCCGTGACCGTCGGTGTCCCCGTACTCAAACTCCAGGTTGGGRCAATCCACGGAGCCCTGCGGGGAGCGGGACGGGGTTAGGAGGGGACCGCGGATATTTTGGGGACGGAGCAGCGCCTGGAGCTGCTGGAAATACCCTGGAAAACACCCTGGAAATGTGGGAGCCGCGCGTAAAAACAGCATTTCTCAAATCGCGAAGGGAAAGCAGAGAAATGCGCGAAATCCCCGTGAATATTCGATGCATTTCCAAGCCCCGCACGCCCTAAAAACAACCCGCGGGGCTGTTCAAAGGAACAATCCCCGGGAGGATTCTTCAGYTCAGCTCTCGGGGCCGCGCTTTGCCTTTTTCAAGTGCGGATCTCCCCCTCCTCCCCCGCGGATCAGGAATTGGAGCATGAAACTCCGCCGGAGGATTCCGACCCAAGGCCGGCTCCGCGCCGCCGCGCCCCGGGAAAGGGGACACATGAATGGCTAATCAGCCAAATTAACATAATTTCCCATTCCGAGCGTCGGGCTGTAAGCGATGCGCATGGCCGCGATTAATATTGATGACCCGCGAGGATGCGCGGCTCCGGGCTGAGCCCGATTTGCTCACAAACGCCGYTTTCTCACCCAATTTCTGCGGCCGAGCCGCGGCTCAAAGCCGGTGAGGAATTCGGGGCAGCGTGTGCGGCCCTAATCCGCTTCGAGGGGCCGAGCCAGGGGAGAAAAGCGAACCCCAAATCCGTGAGATGGGGGCACGGCTTGGAAACCATCCCCAGGGACTATTTTGGGGTCAGGGGCTCCTCATCCCGCAGCATCTCGTGGGGAAAGAGAGGTTTTCCCGTTCTTCGCTCACGGGGGACCCGCGGTGGCTTTAACCGGGTGGGGACATCGGATCCCGGTGGGATCCCGGTGATCTGATCCCGGTGCTCTGATCCCGGTGGGATCCCGGTGATCTGATCCCGGTGCTCTGATCCCGGTGGGATCCCGGTGATCTGATCCCGGTGACCCGATCCCGGTGGGATCCCGGTGATCTGATCCCGGTGATTTGATCCCGGTTGGGATCCCGGTGATTTGATCCCGGTGA
>NW_026625367.1:2500-15666 GCF_030028575.1 Malurus melanocephalus | reverse complement strand
CGGTGATCTGATCCCGGTTTGATCCCAGTGACCCGATCCCGGTCCTGCTCTCCCAGCCCAGTTCCCACGGAGCCGCAGCCCAGGGTGTGTTCCGTGACTTTCCCGGGTTAATTTGGGGCAGGAGGGGTGGAGGAGGATGGGGGTGGGAAAGTGGGAGCCTGCACAATGCGGGGGAGCCCAGGCGTGTCCCCAAAACGCTGCTGGAGGCTCTGGGGTTGAGATTGGGAGGTGCCGGGGTTTAGCCAGGAACCCCAAAACTCTGCAGCTGGAGCTGGGAGAGGAGCAGGGAGATTCCAGTGCCCTCCGGGCTGGGGTGGGGAGCACCCCAAGGCCAGGAGCTTCCCCAAACCGGATAAGGGGGAACCGGGCAGGGATCCCAACCCCGGGACAGCCACCCTAACCCCACAGGAGGTCCCGTCAGGAGCCCCTCGCCCCTTGCTCTCACCTCGGACTCCTTCCGCTGGCTCCTGAAGAGCTCCCGGCCCTTGGGCTGAGTTTGGGGCGCTGTTTGGGGCGGTGTTTGGGGTTGGGGCTGGCCGGAGCGGGCTCTGCCCGGGACCGGGGTTCCGCCGCCTCCCGCCGCCTCCATCCCCCGGCCGCACCGAGCACGTGGGGCCGGACCGAGCCACGCCCCCGACACGCCCCCTGCGCTCCCATTGGTCCGCTGGGAAAAGGGGCGGGGCTCGGGACACACCCCCGCGTCGCTATTGGTCCGAGAGGAGCGGGGTAACGGGGGGTCGGGGAAACCGGGGGGACCCTCGGGATGGGGAACGGGAACGGAGGGGGAGGGGAATATGGGATGTCCTTGGGGTGAATGATGGGATTGGGGTTATGGGGTGTCCTTGGGGTGCTGGGAATGTTGGGATTGGGGGGTTATGGGGTGTCCTTGGGGTGCTGGGAACAGGGAATGCTGGGATGGGGGTTATGGGGTGATCTTGGGGTGAATTCTGGGATTGGGGGTTATGGGGTGTTCTTGGGGTGCTGGGAACAGAGAACGGTGGGAAATGGGGAGTTATGGGGTGTCCTTGGGGTGCTGGCAGCAGGGAATGCTGGGATGGGGGCTATGGGGTGTTCTTGGGGTGCTGGGAGTATGGAATGCGGGGAAATGTGGGTTACGGGGTGCTCTTGGGGTGCCGCGAGTGTGGAATTCTGGGATTGGGGGCTTATGGGGTGTCCYTGRGGTGCTGGGAACAGGGAATGCYGGGGAATGAGGGGTTATGGGGTGTYCTTGGSGTGCCGAGAGYGTGCAATGCTGGGATTTGGGTTATGGGGTGTTCTTGGGGTGTCACGAGTGTGGAATGCTGGGATGGGGGCTTATGGGGTGTCCCTGGGGTGCTGGGAACAGAGAATGCTGGGAAATGGGGGAGTTATGGGGTGTCCCTGGGGTGCCAAGAGTGTGGAATGCTGGAGAGAGGGGGTTATGGGGTGTCCTTGGGGTACCGGGAACAGGGAATGTTGAGATGGGGGAGTTATGGGGTGTTCTTGGGGTGCCGAGAGCATGCAATGCTGGGGAAAGGGTGTTATAAGGTATCCCTGGGGTGCTGGGAACAGAGAATGCTGGGATGGGGGTTATGGGGTGTTCTTGGGGTGGTGGGAGTATGAAATGCGGGGAAATGGGGGTTATGGGGTGCTCTTGGGGTGCTGCGAATGTGGAATTCTGGGATTGGGGGCTTATAGGGTGTCCTTGGGGTGCTGGGAACAGGGAATGCCGGGGAATGAGGGGTTATGGGGTGTCCTTGGGGTGCTGCGAGCAGGGAATGCTGGGATGGGGGCTATGGGGTGTTCTTGGGGTGCTGGGAGTATGGAATGTGGGGGAGCGGGGGTTATGGGGTGCCCCTGGGGTGCTGGGAACAGGGAATGCTGGGATTGGGGGTTATGGGGTGTCCCTGGGGTGCTGGGAGTATGGAATGCGGGGAAATGGAAGTTATGGGGTGTTCTTGGGGTGCTGAGAGCGTGCAATGCTGGGATTGGGGTTATGGGGTGTCCTTGGGGTGCCGCAAGTGTGGAATTCTGGGATTGGGGGCTTATAGGGTGTCCTTGGGGTGCTGGGAACAGGGAATGCTGGGATGGGGGCTTATGGGGTGTCCCTGGGGTGCTGGGAGCAGGGAATACTGGGATTTGGGGTTTATAGGGGATCTTGGGGCTGCACCATCAGGGGTGTCCCTGGAGCACTAAACTGGGGCCCCATGGGGGTCACTGAGGGTGTCACTGAGGGTGTCACTGAGGGGGTCACTGAGGGTGTCACTGAGGGTGTCACTGAGGGTGTCACAGGTGCCCACGGGGTGACGCGGGGGTGGCCATGGAGGGGGCACCTTGCAGGGCCGCAGGTCCCCATTCCCGAGGCAGCCCCAAAATCACCCGGTGCCTCGCGCTGTCCAACCCCGTTATCCCCGTTTTGATCCCAAACAGATCCCGGGTACCCAGAACGGGAGTGGGACAGAGCAGGATTCCCATCCCACACCCACTGCGGGGATCAGACGGGTGATTTTGGGGCGGCTGTGCAGATTTGGGGCCCGGGGGTGTCGTGCCGCTCGTGTCCCACATCCTCTGGAAACCCCAAAGGTTCGGATCGGAATTTCCCGGCTCCACAGTGGGGCCGTGCCAGGACAGGAGCGGAGGCGATAACGGGACCGTTCTGATAATGGGACTGTTCCGGGAGCGTTCTGATAACGGGAGTGGAGGCGATAATGGAACCGTTCTGATAATTGGACCATTCTGATAAAGGGAGCGGGACGCGAGGTTATAATGGGAGCGGAGGCAATAACGGGACCGTTCCGATAACGGGACCGGAGTCGATCATGGGACATTCTGATAATGAGACCGTTCCGATAATGGGAGCAGAAGCGATAATGGGGCCATTCCAATAATGGGACTGTTCCAATAACGGGAGCGTTCTGATAACAGGACTGTGCCAATGGAAACAGAGGCGATAACGGGACTGTTCTGATAATGGGACCTTTCCGGTAATGGGAACAGAGGCGGTAACAGGACTGTGCTGATAACGGGATCATTCCGATAACGGGACCGTTCTGATAACGGGAGCGTTCCAATAACAGGACCATTGTCTGATAATGGGACCGTTACCATTACGGGAACAGAGGCGATAACGGGACCATTCTGATAATGGAACTGTTATGATAATGGGACTGTTCCAAAAACGGGACCATTCTGATAACGGGACAGTTCTGATAACGGGACTGCTCGGATAATGGGACTGTTCTGATAATGGGAATGGAGGCAATAACGGGACCATTCTGGTAACAGGATCGTTCTGGTAATGTCACCATTCCAATAACGGGGCCGTTCTGATAACGGAACCCTTCTGACAATGGGACCAGCCTGATAATGGGACCATTCTGATAATGGGACCATTCTGATAACAGGAACTTTCCGATGAGGGGACTGGAGGTGATAACGGGACTGTTCCAGTAACAGGGGTAACAGGACGTTCTGATAATGGGACCGTTCTCATGACGGGACCATTCCGATAACGGGAGTGTTCCGATAACGGGACCGGGACCATTCTGATAACGGGAATGTTCCGATAACGGGACTGTTCCAGCACCGCCTCCCCAAGGCCACTCCGGCTGCCCCAAGGCCGCGGGAATCACCCCGAAACGGCTTTGGGGCCAAACCCCCAATCCCCGACACCTCCCGAGCCCCAAATCCCCGCCCGACCCCAAGGACGCTCAGGAGAAGCGGAGTTTTCCAATGTTTTATTTGTGTTTTGAGATTACAGAGTCTTTATTGCTGATCTAATACAATCACTCAGACATTAATATTTAAAACATCCTTTTGAAATGTTACGGTTTGCGACGTTTTCGTTTCCTCACTGCTGATGACGGCTTTTGTCTTATTAGCTCTAAAGTTCAGAACAGAATTAATTTCCTTTATACGATTTTGCTGGTGTTACCTAAAATCTCATTTTTTTTTCCTAAGTCTTGAAAAATGTGTTACATTTAAAAAAAAAAAAGAAGATAAAAGATAAAAGAAACCAAACCCCATTACACGTTTAATTTCGAGATGATCAGAGGATATGATTCCAGGTTGATTAGGAAAAAAGCCAAGCGAGCCAAAAAGCTTTTACAGGAGAAGCAGAACATGGAGAAGAGCTTTAAAAATCGAGGTGGGCAAAGCCAGTTGGGATTTTAGTATTAATATATATTTTTTTTTCCCCTCTTATCTACCTGGAAGATTAAATGGGGCAGGGAGGGATTCGGGGCTGAGCGGGGCAGGGGTGGGACGCAGCTGTGGGGTCACGGGGGTTTTTCCAGGGTTGGGATTGCCGTTCTTCCCAAAGCTGCTCAGCCCCACAACGGCCCCATAGTGACCCCACAATGGCCCCAAAGCGACCCCACAGTGGCCCCATGGCCGTGTCTCACCCGGGTCAGGAGCTGATCCCACACTCGGCTCTCCGGGAACAGCGGGGCTGACACAGAGCAGGATCCAGCTCGGGGACAGAGGCCCTTTCAAACAGCTCTTCCCAAAAATTCTCAGGAATTTTTGGGGATTCTACCCAAAAATTCTCAGGATCTGGGTAAAATTAATGAGAGGAGATAATTTCAAGGCTGTGCATGGCCACAATCTCCAGGAAAGCTTCTTGAAGCCTTGAGGTCTCCTCAGAGCCTTCTCTGAGCCCTTCCCAGGGTCTCCTCAAGGTTTTCTCAGGTTTTGCTCAAGGTCTGCTCAAGGTTTCCTCAGGTTTTGCTCAGGGTCTCCTCAAGGTTTTCTCAGGTTTTGCTAAGGATCTCCTCAGGGTTTTCTCAGGTTTGGCTCAAGGTCTCCTCAAGGTTTTCTCAGGTTTGCTCAAGGTTTTCTCAGGTTTTGCTCAAGGTTTTCTCAGGTTTTGCTCAGGGTCTCCTCAAGGTTTTCTCAGGTTTTGCTCAGGATCTCCTCGAGGTTTTCTCAGGTTTTGCTCAGGGTCTCCTCAGGGTTTTCTCAGGTTTTGCTCAGGGTCTCCTCAGGGTTTTCTCAGGTTTTGTTCAAGGTTTTCTCAGGTTTTGCTCATGGTCTCCTCAGGGTTTTCTCAGGTTTTGCTCAAGGTCTGCTCAGGGTTTTCTCAGGTTTTGCTCAGGGTCTCCTCAAGGTTTTCTCAGGTTTTGCTCAAGGTTTCTCAGGTTTTGCTCAGGGTCTCCTCAGGGTTTTCTCAGATTTTGCTCAGGGTCTCCTCAGGGTTTTCTCAGGCTTTGCTCAAGGTCTCCTCAAGGTTTTCTCAAGTTTTGCTCAAGGTCTCCTCAAGGTTTTCTCAGGTTTTGCTCAAGGTTTTCTCAGGTTTTGCTCAAGGTCTCCTCAGGGTTTTCTCAGGGTCTCCTCAAGGTTTTCTCAGGTTTTGCTCAAGGTCTCCTCAAGGTTTTCCTTCCAGGTTTTGAGAGATTTCAAAGAGAAACTTGGACTAAGCCGGCACGTGGGAACATTTTCTCCGAAGGTCATCGGCTCGGAATCTGCCGAGAGCCGCGGGAAGGACTCGGCCACCGGGGCCGCAATTCCACCCTTTTCCCTTCCTTGTGCGTGAACGAGCTGCCACAGAAAAGTTTTTCACCATGGCAGAGGAGCCCAGGAGGGCCAAACACGGATCTGCAGCCGGGGAGAGCATCGGGAAMYGAAGCTTYCRCGCTCCRRGGTTGKGTGTTTTTATTTCAGAAGGATCAGCGGTGAAAGCGTCCCCAGGGGTTGGGGACATCACTTGGGGAAGTCACGCTGTYCTGTGCCCCGCTGGGGATAAAACTCTGGCGGATTTTTCTCCCCCAGCTCTGACACGTCGAGATTGGAGACGCCTGAAGGGTCTCAGCGACGCCGAGCTCTTCCCTCGCACACACAAAATCYGTGTGGGGGTCACCGCGTACATTCCAAAGGGGATTTCGGGATTCGTACGGATCGGAGCAGAAAATAATAAAACTGGGATGAGTTTTCCAATGAGGATTGGATGAGGACCCGGCTCAGACCGGGCTTGGCTCGGGCAGAGGCGCCGGGAACGCGGCTTTGGTTGACGGGCGGAGGTTGGCACTCGGAACAAACAGCAGCAGGAAAAACGGCCCCGGGAACGGCAACGGCGCCGGGCCCGGCTCCTCCGCGCCGTGCTCGGGGCTAAGGCGAGGGTCCCGGCGCGCCCAGAGGCTGCTCCGGCCAAAAATGAGCTTTTTGGGATTCCACGTTCCTCAGGGAACCCCTCATTGTGCAGGGCAGGTTGGCGATGAGGGAATTTCCACAGCTCCGCTCCAGCAGCTTCCTCCTCGCTTTCCCCATCTCCTCCCAGCCCCGGAAAAAAGAACGAACCCGAAGAGAGAAATGAAAGGAACGGAAAAAGAAAAAAATCCAGCGTCTCCCAGTCCCGCGGCAGGACGAACACCAGTGGCGGAGGCCACGTGAACAGTATTCTAATTTAATAAATAAATAACCTAAAAACACACGCTCGACTACGGCAGCAAGCCCGGCTCTAGCGTGGGAAGCTTGCGCGGTTTCATCCTGTACAGCAGTTGAGAAAAGACTCGGGCGGTTGTTGCTGTTCCTCGCGATTCTCCGGGATGCGGCGGCGGGAACTCAATATCTGGGAAAGGAAAGGAAGGGAAATGGGGTTTGTGAGGGGGGATTGTCCCAGTGTCACCGTGGTGGGAAAATCAGGGAAATGGGGTTTGTGAGGGGAATTGTCCCGGTGTGACTGTGGTGGGAACTAAATATATGGGAAAATCAGGGAAATGGGGTTTGTGAAGGGCGAACTTCCCCGGTATCACTGCAGTGGAATTCAGTATATGGGAAAAGCAGGGAAATGGGGTTTGTGATGGGGAATTGTCCTGGTGTGACTGTGCTGGGAATTAAATATATGGGAAAAGTGGGAATGGGGTTTGGTGAGAGGGGAATTGCCCCAATGTCACTGCAATGGGAACTCAGTATCTGGGAAAAGGGGAGAAATGGGGTTTGGTGAAAAGGAACTGCCCCGGTGTCACCATGGTGGGAAAAGCAGGAAAATGGGGTTTGTGAGGGGAACTGCCCCAATGTCACTGCAATGGGAACTCAGTATCTGGGAAAGGAAGGGAGGGAAATGGGGTTTGTGAGAGGGGAATTGTCCCGGTGTGACTGTGGTGGGAACTCAATATATGGGAAAAGTGGGAATGGGGTTTGGTGAGAGGGGAACTGCCCCAATGTCAGTGCAGTGGAACTCAATATATGTGTAAAGCAGGAAATGGGGTCTGTGAGGGAAGAGCTGCCCCAATGTCACTGCAATGGGAATTCAGTATACGGGCAAAGCAGGGAAATGGGGTTTAGTGAGGGGGGAATTGTCCCGGTGTCACCATGGTGGGAAAAGGAGGGAAATGGGGCTTGTGAGGGAAGAGCTGCCCCAATGTCACTGCAATGGGAACTCAGTATCTGGGAAGAGCAGGGAAATGGGGTCTGATGAGGGGGGAACTGCCCCGGTGTCTCCAGGGTGGGAATTCAGTATATGGGAAAATCAGGGAAATGGGGTTTGGTGAGGGGGGAATTGTCCCGGTGTCACCACGGTGCGAAAAGCAGGGAAATGGGGTTTGGCGAGAGGGGAACTGCCCCAGTGTCACTGCAGTGGGAAATCAGTATATGGGAAAAGTAGGGAAATGGGGTTTGTGAGGAGGGAATTGTCTCGGTGTCACCGTGGTGGGAAAAGGAGGGAAATGGGGTTTGGTGAGAGGGGAACTGCCCCAATGTCACTGCAGTGGAACTCAGTATATGGGAAGAACAGGGAAATGGGGTTTGGTGAGATGGGAACTACCCTGGAGTCTCCAGGGTGGGAATTCAGTATCTGGGAAAAGCAGAGAAATGGGGTCTGTGAGGGGGAACTGCCCCGGTGTCACCGTGGTGGGAAAATCAGGGAAATGGGGTTTGTGAGGGAGGAATTGTCCCAGTGTGACTGTGGTGGGAACTAAATATATGGGAAAAGTGGGAATGGGGTTTGGTGAGGGGGAACTGCCCCAATGTCACTGCAGTGGGAATTTAATATATGGGAAAAGCAGGGAAATGGGGTCTGTGAGGGAGGAGCTGCCCCAGTGGTATTTGGGACAGGGGAACCTCCTGGCTGAGGAAGGGGCTCGTTCCTCGCTGCCTCTGGGGGTTTCTCCACCCCACAGCACCCACGGGATGTTTGAGGGGTTGGGACTCCCCCTCAATGCAGGGAATTCCCTCAGCAGATCCCAAACTCACTCCCCACAGGCTGGACTGCCCCAGACACTGAAATTCCTGCACGGAAAAAACCTCAGGATGTGGGAAAACCCAGGAATCCCCAAACTGGGAGCGCTGTGGTGCAGCACTGCTCTCTGCTGCCAAGAAAATCCCTTTTCCTACAGGGAAAGGATTTGGGCTCCACCCTCCCAACGAGCTGATCCACATTTGTGTAAATCCATTTATTGTCAGGGGGGGAATTCATGGCAGGGCTGGCTAAAAAATGTGGGAAGGGATCCAGGGGTTCCAACTGAGAAAGATTGCTAGTATTATTATTATTAATAATAATAATAATTATTATTATTTGGGGGGATCTGCTCATGGTAGGAATTCACAGCAGAGCTGGCTAAAAAATGTGGGAAGGGATCCAGGGGTTCCAACTGAGAAAGATTGCTAGTATTATTATTATTAATAATAATAATAATTATTATTATTTGGGGGGATCTGCTCATGGTAGGAATTCACAGCAGAGCTGGCTAAAAAATGTGGGAAGGGATCCAGGGGTTCCAACTGAGAAAGATTGCTAGTATTATTATTATTAATAATAATAATAATTATTATTATTTGGGGGGATCTGCTCATGGTAGGAATTCACAGCAGAGCTGGCTAAAAAATGTGGGAAGGGATCCAGGGGTTCCAACTGAGAAAGATTGCTAGTATTATTATTATTAATAATAATAATAATTATTATTATTTGGGGGGATCTGCTCATGGTAGGAATTCACAGCAGAGCTGGCTAAAAAATGTGGGAAGGGATCCAGGGGTTCCAACTGAGAAAGATTGCTAGTATTATTATTATTAATAATAATAATAATTATTATTATTTGGGGGGATCTGCTCATGGTAGGAATTCACAGCAGAGCTGGCTAAAAAATGTGGGAAGGGATCCAGGGGTTCCAACTGAGAAAGATTGCTAGTATTATTATTATTAATAATAATAATAATTATTATTATTTGGGGGGATCTGCTCATGGTAGGAATTCACAGCAGAGCTGGCTAAAAAATGTGGGAAGGGATCCAGGGGTTCCAACTGAGAAAGATTGCTAGTATTATTATTATTAATAATAATAATAATTATTATTATTTGGGGGGATCTGCTCATGGTAGGAATTCACAGCAGAGCTGGCTAAAAAATGTGGGAAGGGATCCAGGGGTTCCAACTGAGAAAGATTGCTAGTATTATTATTATTAATAATAATAATAATTATTATTATTTGGGGGGATCTGCTCATGGTAGGAATTCACAGCAGAGCTGGCTAAAAAATGTGGGAAGGGATCCAGGGGTTCCAACTGAGAAAGATTGCTAGTATTATTATTATTAATAATAATAATAATTATTATTATTTGGGGGGATCTGCTCATGGTAGGAATTCACAGCAGAGCTGGCTAAAAAATGTGGGAAGGGATCCAGGGGTTCCAACTGAGAAAGATTGCTAGTATTATTATTATTAATAATAATAATAATTATTATTATTTGGGGGGATCTGCTCATGGTAGGAATTCACAGCAGAGCTGGCTAAAAAATGTGGGAAGGGATCCAGGGGTTCCAACTGAGAAAGATTGCTAGTATTATTATTATTAATAATAATAATAATTATTATTATTTGGGGGGATCTGCTCATGGTAGGAATTCACAGCAGAGCTGGCTAAAAAATGTGGGAAGGGATCCAGGGGTTCCAACTGAGAAAGATTGCTAGTATTATTATTATTAATAATAATAATAATTATTATTATTTGGGGGGATCTGCTCATGGTAGGAATTCACAGCAGAGCTGGCTAAAAAATGTGGGAAGGGATCCAGGGGTTCCAACTGAGAAAGATTGCTAGTATTATTATTATTAATAATAATAATAATTATTATTATTTGGGGGGATCTGCTCATGGTAGGAATTCACAGCAGAGCTGGCTAAAAAATGTGGGAAGGGATCCAGGGGTTCCAACTGAGAAAGATTGCTAGTATTATTATTATTAATAATAATAATAATTATTATTATTTGGGGGGATCTGCTCATGGTAGGAATTCACAGCAGAGCTGGCTAAAAAATGTGGGAAGGGATCCAGGGGTTCCAACTGAGAAAGATTGCTAGTATTATTATTATTAATAATAATAATAATTATTATTATTTGGGGGGATCTGCTCATGGTAGGAATTCACAGCAGAGCTGGCTAAAAAATGTGGGAAGGGATCCAGGGGTTCCAACTGAGAAAGATTGCTAGTATTATTATTATTAATAATAATAATAATTATTATTATTTGGGGGGATCTGCTCATGGTAGGAATTCACAGCAGAGCTGGCTAAAAAATGTGGGAAGGGATCCAGGGGTTCCAACTGAGAAAGATTGCTAGTATTATTATTATTAATAATAATAATAATTATTATTATTTGGGGGGATCTGCTCATGGTAGGAATTCACAGCAGAGCTGGCTAAAAAATGTGGGAAGGGATCCAGGGGTTCCAACTGAGAAAGATTGCTAGTATTATTATTATTAATAATAATAATAATTATTATTATTTGGGGGGATCTGCTCATGGTAGGAATTCACAGCAGAGCTGGCTAAAAAATGTGGGAAGGGATCCAGGGGTTCCAACTGAGAAAGATTGCTAGTATTATTATTATTAATAATAATAATAATTATTATTATTTGGGGGGATCTGCTCATGGTAGGAATTCACAGCAGAGCTGGCTAAAAAATGTGGGAAGGGATCCAGGGGTTCCAACTGAGAAAGATTGCTAGTATTATTATTATTAATAATAATAATAATTATTATTATTTGGGGGGATCTGCTCATGGTAGGAATTCACAGCAGAGCTGGCTAAAAAATGTGGGAAGGGATCCAGGGGTTCCAACTGAGAAAGATTGCTAGTATTATTATTATTAATAATAATAATAATTATTATTATTTGGGGGGATCTGCTCATGGTAGGAATTCACAGCAGAGCTGGCTAAAAAATGTGGGAAGGGATCCAGGGGTTCCAACTGAGAAAGATTGCTAGTATTATTATTATTAATAATAATAATAATTATTATTATTTGGGGGGATCTGCTCATGGTAGGAATTCACAGCAGAGCTGGCTAAAAAATGTGGGAAGGGATCCAGGGGTTCCAACTGAGAAAGATTGCTAGTATTATTATTATTAATAATAATAATAATTATTATTATTTGGGGGGATCTGCTCATGGTAGGAATTCACAGCAGAGCTGGCTAAAAAATGTGGGAAGGGATCCAGGGGTTCCAACTGAGAAAGATTGCTAGTATTATTATTATTAATAATAATAATAATTATTATTATTTGGGGGGATCTGCTCATGGTAGGAATTCACAGCAGAGCTGGCTAAAAAATGTGGGAAGGGATCCAGGGGTTCCAACTGAGAAAGATTGCTAGTATTATTATTATTAATAATAATAATAATTATTATTATTTGGGGGGATCTGCTCATGGTAGGAATTCACAGCAGAGCTGGCTAAAAAATGTGGGAAGGGATCCAGGGGTTCCAACTGAGAAAGATTGCTAGTATTATTATTATTAATAATAATAATAATTATTATTATTTGGGGGGATCTGCTCATGGTAGGAATTCACAGCAGAGCTGGCTAAAAAATGTGGGAAGGGATCCAGGGGTTCCAACTGAGAAAGATTGCTAGTATTATTATTATTAATAATAATAATAATTATTATTATTTGGGGGGATCTGCTCATGGTAGGAATTCACAGCAGAGCTGGCTAAAAAATGTGGGAAGGGATCCAGGGGTTCCAACTGAGAAAGATTGCTAGTATTATTATTATTAATAATAATAATAATTATTATTATTTGGGGGGATCTGCTCATGGTAGGAATTCACAGCAGAGCTGGCTAAAAAATGTGGGAAGGGATCCAGGGGTTCCAACTGAGAAAGATTGCTAGTATTATTATTATTAATAATAATAATAATTATTATTATTTGGGGGGATCTGCTCATGGTAGGAATTCACAGCAGAGCTGGCTAAAAAATGTGGGAAGGGATCCAGGGGTTCCAACTGAGAAAGATTGCTAGTATTATTATTATTAATAATAATAATAATTATTATTATTTGGGGGGATCTGCTCATGGTAGGAATTCACAGCAGAGCTGGCTAAAAAATGTGGGAAGGGATCCAGGGGTTCCAACTGAGAAAGATTGCTAGTATTATTATTATTAATAATAATAATAATTATTATTATTTGGGGGGATCTGCTCATGGTAGGAATTCACAGCAGAGCTGGCTAAAAAATGTGGGAAGGGATCCAGGGGTTCCAACTGAGAAAGATTGCTAGTATTATTATTATTAATAATAATAATAATTATTATTATTTGGGGGGATCTGCTCATGGTAGGAATTCACAGCAGAGCTGGCTAAAAAATGTGGGAAGGGATCCAGGGGTTCCAACTGAGAAAGATTGCTAGTATTATTATTATTAATAATAATAATAATTATTATTATTTGGGGGGATCTGCTCATGGTAGGAATTCACAGCAGAGCTGGCTAAAAAATGTGGGAAGGGATCCAGGGGTTCCAACTGAGAAAGATTGCTAGTATTATTATTATTAATAATAATAATAATTATTATTATTTGGGGGGATCTGCTCATGGTAGGAATTCACAGCAGAGCTGGCTAAAAAATGTGGGAAGGGATCCAGGGGTTCCAACTGAGAAAGATTGCTAGTATTATTATTATTAATAATAATAATAATTATTATTATTTGGGGGGATCTGCTCATGGTAGGAATTCACAGCAGAGCTGGCTAAAAAATGTGGGAAGGGATCCAGGGGTTCCAACTGAGAAAGATTGCTAGTATTATTATTATTAATAATAATAATAATTATTATTATTTGGGGGGATCTGCTCATGGTAGGAATTCACAGCAGAGCTGGCTAAAAAATGTGGGAAGGGATCCAGGGGTTCCAACTGAGAAAGATTGCTAGTATTATTATTATTAATAATAATAATAATTATTATT
>NW_026625366.1:9418-13804 GCF_030028575.1 Malurus melanocephalus | reverse complement strand
CGGAAGTCAGGACCTCATTTCCCCGATCTCTGCTGATTAATTGTTACCTTCATTAATTTCTGCTGATTAATCACCGCCCTTTGCATCATTTCCATCTGATTTTTGTGGGATTTTCCAAGAAATTCATGATAAGGAGCTGTGGGGCTGGAGGGTGAGCAGATATTTCAGCTGGAACTGTGAGAATATTTTTGCCCTTTGCATCATTTCCACCTGATTTTTGTGGGATTTTCCAAGAAATTCATCATTTATAGAAAGGAATTGTGGGGCTGGAGGGTGAGCAGATATTTCAGCTGCAAGTTTGAGAATATTGATGCCCTTTTCATCATTTCCACCTGATTTTTGTGGGATTTTCAAAGAAATTTGTGACTCTTGGAAAGGAACTGTGGGGATAAAGGGCAAGCAGGTATTTCAGCTGGAAGTGTGTGAATATTTTACACCCTTTGCATCATTTCCACCTGATTTTTGTGGGATTTTCCAAGAAATTAGTGATTGGTAGAGAGGAACTTGGGGGATGAAGGGCAAGCAGGTATTTCAGCTGGAAGTGTGAGAATATTTTTTCCCTTTGCATCATTTCCACCTGATTTTTGTGGGATTTTCAGAAAATTCGTGATTTGTGGAAGGGAACTCTGAGTCTGGAGGGTGGGCAGGGGATTTCTTATTCCCATTTTCCCAGCAGTGACGGGACAGAAGCGAGATGGGCAAAGTTTAAACAGCTCAACTTTGCAATTTCTGTTTTTTTTTCTGTGATTTCAAGTGGTTTTTAAGTCCTGCTTAAATTGTTAATGGGGTTTGGCTGCTGCCTTTGATATTTCAGCTGCAAGTGTGAGAATATTTACACCCTTTGCATCATTTCCATCTGATTTTTGTGGAATTTTCAAAGAAATTTGTGATTCTTGGAAAGGAGCTCGGGCTGGAGGGTGAGCAGGTATTTCAGCTGGAAGTGTGAGAATATTTACACCCTTTGCATAATTTCTACCTGATTTTTGTGAGATTTTCAAAAAATTCATGATTTGTAGAAAGGAACTTTGGGGCTGGAGAGTGAGCAGATATTTCAGCTGCAAGTTTGAGAATATTTACGTCCTTTGCATCATTTCCACCTGATTTTTGTGGGATTTTCCAAGAAATTTGTGATTTGTAGAAAGGATCTCTGGGGCTGGAGGGTGAGCAGGGGATTTCTTACAAGGCCAGGGGGGAATGGGGCAAAAATTCATCCCTGTGAGGGGCTGGGATGGATTTCCCACAGATCCAGATTTCTTCAGCATCCCTGGAAAGTGCCCAAAACCAGTTTGGGATAATGCAAAATGGATTGAAATGGGGTGGAATTGAACGATGTTTTTATGATCTCTCCATCCCAATTCCAGGATTCGAGGTGGTGTTTATCTCTTGTGTATTCTGACAATATTTTGGGACAGGAAAACGCGTTAATGCAAAGTGTCCCTGCCTTGAAATGGGGTGGAACTGAACGATCCTTTATGATCCCTCCATCCCAATTCTGGGATTCCAGGCTGTGTTTATCACTTGAGTATTCTGACAATATTTTGGGATGGAAAAACCCATTTTTGGTGCTGTTCCTGCCCTGGCATGGAGCGGCTTGGTGTTGCAGGATCCAGATTTCTTCACCATCCCTGGAAAGTGCCCAAAACCAGTTTGGGATAATGCAAAATGGATTGAAATGGGGTGGAACTGAACGATCTTTTATGATCCCTCCATCCCAATTCCAGAATTCAAGGCAGTTTTTATCTGTTATGTATTCTGACAATATTTTGGGACAGAAAAACCCATTTTTGGTGCCGTTTCTGCCGAGCAGCTCAGTGTTGCTCTGGATCCAAATTTCTTCACCATCCTTGGAAAGTGCCCAAAACCAGTTTGGGATAATGCAAAATGGATTGAAATGGGGTGGAACTGAACGATCCTTTATGTTCCCTCCATCCTAATTCCAGAATTCAAGGCAGTTTTTATCTGTTATGTATTCTGACAATATTTTGGGACGGGAAAACGCGTTAATGCAAAGTGTGCCTGCCTTGAAATGGGGTGGAACTGAACAATCCTTTATGATCCCTCCATCCCAATTCTGGGATTGCAGGCGGTGTTTATCTCTTGTGTATTCTGACAATATTTTGGGAAGGGAAAACGCATTTTTGGTGCCGTTCCTGCCCTGGCACGGAGCAGCTCGGTGTTGCTGGATCCAGATTTTGGAAAGTGCCCAAAACCAGTTTGGGATAATGCAAAATGGATTGAAATGGGGTGGAACTGAACAATCTTTTATGATCCCTCCATCCCAATTCCAGAATTCAAGGCAGTTTTTATCTGTTATGTATTCTGACAATATTTTGGGACGGGAAAAAGCGTTAATGCAAAGTGTCCCTGTCTTGAAATGGGGTGGAACTGAATGATCCTTGATGTTCCCTCCATCCCAATTCTGGGACTCCAGGCAGCATTTGTCACTTGAGTATTTTGACAATATTTTGGGACATTAAAACCCATTTTTGGTGCCATTCCTGCCCGAGCAGCTCCGTGTTGCCAGATCCAGATGTCCTCACCATCCCTGGAAAGCGCCCAAAACCAGGTTGGGATAATGCAAAATGGATTGAAAT
Source organism: Malurus melanocephalus (assembly GCF_030028575.1). Taxonomy (NCBI): domain Eukaryota; kingdom Metazoa; phylum Chordata; class Aves; order Passeriformes; family Maluridae; genus Malurus; species Malurus melanocephalus. The sequence continues at coordinate 11,210 of NW_026625366.1, read as the reverse complement.
GGGGTGGAACTGAACGATCTTTTATGTTCCCTCCATCCCAATTCCAGAATTCAAGGCAGTTTTTATCTGTTATGTATTCTGACAATATTTTGGGACGGGAAAACGCGTTAATGCAAAGTTTCCCTGTCTTGAAATGGGGTGGAACTGAACGATCCTTGATGTTCCCTCCATCCCAATTCTGGGATTCAAGGTGGCATTTGTCACTTGTGTATTCTGACAATATTTTGGGACAGAAAAACCCGTTTTTGGTGCCGTTCCTGCCTGAGCAGCTCCGTGTTGCCAGATCCAGATGTCCTCACCATCCCTGGAAAGTGCCCAAAACCAGKTTGGGATAATGCAAAATGGGGTGGAATTGAATGATCCTTTATGATCCCTCCATCCTAATTCTGGGATTGCAGGTGGTGTTTATCTCTTGAGTATTCTGACAATATTTTGGGATGGAAAAACCCATTTTTGGTGCTGTTCCTGCCTGAGCAGCTCAGTGTTGCTGGATCCAGATTCCTTCACCATCCTTGGAAAGCGCCCAAAATCAGGTTGGGATAATGCAAAATGGATTGAAATGGGGTGGAACTGAACAATCGTTGATGTTCCCTCCAACCCAATTCTGGGATTGCAGGTGGCATTTATCACTTGAGTATTCTGACAATATTTTGGGAAGGGAAAACCCATTTTTGGTGCTGTTCCTGCCCTGGCACGGAGCAGCTTGGTGTTGCTGGATCCAGATTTCTTGAGCATCCTTGGAAAGTGCCCAAAACCAGTTTGGGATAATGCAAAATGGATTGAAATGGGGTGGAACTGAATGATCGCTCCACCCCAACTCTGGGATTCGAGGTGGTGTTTATCTCTTGTGTATTCTGACAATATTTTGGGATGGAAAAACCCATTTTTGGTGCCGTTCCTGCCCAAGCAGCTCGGTGTTTCTGGATCCAGATTTCTTCAGCATCCCTGAAAAGTGCCCAAAACCGGTTGGGATAATGCAGAATGGATTGAAATGGGGTGGAATTGAATGATCCTTTATGATCTCTCCATCCCAATTCTGGGATTCGAGGTGGTGTTTATCTCTTATGTATTCTGACAATATTTTGGGATGGGAAAATGCATTTTTGGTGCCGTTCCTGCCCTGGCATGGAGCAGCTCGGTGTTGCTGGATCCAGATTTTGGAAAGCACCCAAAACCAGTTTGGGATAATGCAAAATGGATTGAAATGGGGTGGAATTGAACAATCCTTTATGTTCCCTCCATCCTAATTCTGGGATTCGAGGTGACATTTATCACTTGTGTATTCTGACAATATTTTGGTACAGAAAAACCCATTTTTGGTGCCGTTCCTGCCGGAGCAGCTCCATGCTGCCTCTGGATTCCTGTGACAGCCACAGATTTGGAGCATCTCGCCATAAACATTGGACAGCCCTGATTCCTCCAAGGTTACTCTTATTTTTTTTTTAATTTTTTTTTATTTTTTGGGTGTTTTTTTCAGACCAGGTGAGCCAAGATCTGCCTGGCACCTCCTCAATCTCTTTATCCCCGAGCACAAAACCCCTTCAGAGAGCTCTGCTATCACCTCACAGCTCATTTTACYGATTGTCAACAAATCCGAAATCTTTTCACTCCCATCCTTTCTGCTCCATTCTTCTCACTGGTACTTTTTGTTACCCCTTGTTTCTTTTTTCTTTTCCTTTGCTCAAAACTCCATTTTTTTTTTCTGTCTCAGGCTGAAAACCGAGCTGGGATGGGAACAATCAGCACTTTGTGATTTCTGCTGTGACATTTCTCAGTTTTCAGCCTGGGAGAA
>NW_026625366.1:6724-8458 GCF_030028575.1 Malurus melanocephalus | reverse complement strand
GAACTGGGAGGGAACTGGGAGGGAACTGGGGCTGGAACAGTGAAATTTTTGGAAATTTTTTTTTTGTGAAACACAGAAAAATCCCAATTTTTGGTACCTCCAGGAGTAGGAATTACAACAAAAATTCCAATTACAACAAATATTCCCAATTTTTAAGATCTGGGCTATCATAACTTGAATTTATTGCTTTTTTTTTTACTTAATTTAATTCTCTGGATGGGTCAATGATGGAACCAGACCCCTCTAACCAATTTCCCCTTTTTTGATATTTCAGGAGCAGGAATTACACCAAAAATATTCCCAATATTTAGGGTCAGAACTTGAATTTATTGGGTTTTTTTGTGACATTTTCTTTAATTTGAGTTTCTCTGTAGAGGTCAGTGATGGATTCAGACCCCTTTTAACCAATTTTCCCATTTTTTCCCCCATTCCAGGTGTTCTGTTGGAGGATCCTTGGCACATTTATGGCGATTCTGAGCGTCAGGGCAGATTTGTTATTTTCTGGTGTTTCAGGAGCAGCAATTACACCAAATATTCCCAATATTTAGGGTCAGAACTTGAATTTATTGGTTTTTTTGTGGCATTTTTCCTTATTTCAGTCTCTCTGTGTGGGTCAGTGATGGAACCCAAACCCTCCAACTCTTTTCCCATTTCTGATGTTTCAGGAGCAGCAATTACTCCAAGAATATCCAAATATTTAGGATCAGAACTTGAATTTATTGGGTTTTTGGACCTAATTTATTTCTCTGTACAGGTCAATGATTTAACCAGACCCGTCCAACTCTTTTCTCATTTTTGATATTTCAGGAGCAGGAATTACACCAAATATTCCCAATATTTAGGATCAGAACTTTAATTTACTGGGGGTTTTGCAACATTTTCTTTAATTTGAGTTTCTCTTTTTAGGTCAGTGATGGAACCAGACCCCTCCAACTCTTTTCCCATTTTTGATATTTCAGGAGCAGGAATGACACCAAAAAAACCCCAGATATTTAGGATCAGAACTTGAATTTATGGGGTTTTTTTTCAGCATTTTTTCTTAATTTGAGTTTCTCTTTGTGGGTCAGTGATGGAACAAGACTCCTTTAACCAATTTTCCCATTTTTTTCCCCCATTCCAGGTGTTCTGTTGGAGGATCCTTGGCACATTTATGGCGATTCTGAGCGTCAGGGCAGAATTCTGCCAGGCCCAGCACAGCCCCGTGGCCGCCAAGTGAGCTCCGAGCTGCACCCACGAAAAAAAAAAAAAAATCCCAAATTTTTTTTTATTTTTTATTTTTTATTTTTTTTGTTGTTGCCTTTCGCCCCTCCGGGAAGGCGCCGCTGCGATTGATGGGAATTCTCCTCGACGGGATTTCACCTTTATGGGATTTCTCCTGCCCTTCTGCGAGCAAATCCCCATCAGTGACTCCAGGAAAGCAAAAATAAAAATATTAAAATTCAAATTAAAATTAAAATCATAAAGAAACCAGCGGAGAAGACAAAAAAAAAAAAGAGCTGCCCTCGGCCTCAGCGGTGCCTCAATGTCCCTTGGGCTGAAAATTCGGGGGATTTGAAGGACAGCGCCCGCCAGGAATCGTGGATTCCCAAAAAAAGCCAAATCCTTGAGCAACCAACCCGAAAAAAAGCAAAAAAAAGCAAAACCTGATCGATCCCAGGCGTGTTCGTGGCTTTTGGATGTTTGCTGCTGTGAAACTTTTCCCAGGTCATTGATTTTTTTTTTTTTTTTTTTTTC
>NW_026625366.1:0-5019 GCF_030028575.1 Malurus melanocephalus | reverse complement strand
TTTCCGTTTCCCTTCAGGAGCTGAAGAAGTACGGGGTGACCACGTTGGTGCGAGTTTGTGACGCCACCTACGATCAGGCCCCGATCGAGAAGGAGGGGATCCAGGTTCTGGTGAGTCCCAAAAATGGGGATTGTGGGGTCTGGGGATTGGGGGGAGTCCTGGGGGGTTTTGGGGTCAACCCAAAGTGAGGCGGGAGAGGGTGGAGATGGGGAAAATCGCGGGGTTTTTGTGGGGTTTTCGGAAATTTTGTGTTGGTTCCTGTGCTCGGGGAGGAATCTCAGCCTGAAAGCCCAAAATCCCATCCCAAAATCCCAGAATCCCATCCCAAAATCACATCTGGAAATCCCATCCCAAAATCCCCAAATCCCATCCCAAAATCCCCAAATCCCATCCCAAAATCACATCTGGAAATCCCATCCCAAAATCCCCAAATCCCATGCTGAAATCCCAGAATCCATCCCAAAGTCGCATCTGTCCCTGCCCCCCCATGGAGGAATCCATCCCAGAATCCCATCCCGAAATCCCAAAATCACATCCTGAAATCCCAAAATCACATCCTGAAATCCCAAAATCCCATCCCAAAACCACATCTGTCCCTGCCCCCCATGGAGGAATCCATCCCAAAATCCCATCCCAGAATCCCGTCCCAAAATTTCATCCCAAAATCCCATCCTGAAGTCTCAAAATCCCATCCCAAAATCCCATCGATTCCCTGCCACCAGGGAAGAATCCCATCCCAGAATCCCATTCCAAAATCCCATCCCGAAATCCCAAAATCCCATCCTGAAATCCCATTGATCCCTGCCGCCAGGGAGGAATCCATCCCGGAATCCCATCCCAAAATCACATCCCAAAATCAGATCCCAAAATCCCAGAATCCCATCCCAAAATCCCATCAATGCCTGCCCCCAGGGAGGAAGCCCACCCTGAAATCCCAAAATCCCATCCCAAAATCCCAAAATCCCATCCTGAAATCCCATTGATCCCTGCCACCAGGGAGGAATCCATCCCGGAATCCCGTCCCAGAATCACATCCCAAAATCAGATCCCAAAATCCCAGAATCCAATCCCAAAATCCCATTCCAAAATCCCATCGATCCCTGCCACCAGGGAGGAATCCCATCCCAAAATCCCATCCTAAAATTCCATCCCCAAAAACCCATCCTCAAGTCCCGTCCCAAAATCCCATCCCAAAATCCCAAAATCCCATCCCAAAATCTCAAAATCCCATCCTGAAATCCCATTGATCCCTGCCGCCAGGGAGGAATCCATCCCGGAATCCCGTCCCAAAATCACATCCCAAAATCAGATCCCAAAATCCCAGAATCCAATCCCAAAATCCCATCCCAAAATCCCATCAATCCCCGCCCCCATGGAGGAATCAATCCCAGAATCCCATCCCAAAATTTCATCCCAAAATCCCATTCTGAAATCCCAAAATCCCATCCCGAAATCCCATCTGGAAATCCCATCCCAAAATTCCATCCCAAAATCACATCTGTCCCTGTCCCCAGGGAGGAATCCATCCCAGAATCCCATCCCAGAATCCTGTCCCAAAATTTCATCCCAAAATCTCAAAATCCCATCTCGAAATCCCATCGATCCCTGCCGCCAGGGAGGAATCCCACCCCAAAATCCCAACATCCCATCCCAGAATTTCATTGATCCCTGTCCCTAGGGAGGAATCCCATCCCAAAATCCCATCCTAAAATTCCATCCCCAAAAACCCATCCTCAAGTCCTGTCCCAAAATCCCATCCCAAAATCCCATTGATCCCTGCCCCCAGCCCAGAATCCCACCCCAAAATTGCATCCCAAAATTCCATCCCCGAATCCCAAAATCCCATCCATTTCTGTCCCCAAGGAGGAATCCCGTCCCAAAATCCCATCCCAAAATCCCATCCCGAAATCCCATCAATGTCTGCACCCAGGGAGGAAGCCCATCCTGAAATCGCATCCCAAAATCCCAGAATTCCAAAATCCCCAAATCCCATCTCTCCCTGGGCCCAGGGGGGAATCGCATCCCAAAATCCCATCCGAAATCCCAAAATCCCAAAATCCCATCCCAAAATCCCATCGATAACTGCCCCCAGGGAGGAATCGTATCCCAAAATCCCGAAATCCCATCAGTCCCTGTGTCCAGGGAGGAATCCCATCCCAAAATCACAAAATCCCATCATTCACAGAATTTTTTTGAAGATTGCTGATTCCATGGCATTTTTATGAAAATTGTGGATTTCATTTTTTTGAGAATTGTGGATTTCGTGGGATTTTTTTGAGAATCGTGGATTCCATTTCTTTGAGAATTGTGGCTTTCACAACATTTCTTTGAAAATTGTGGATTTCATGGCGTTTTTTTGAGAATTGTGGGTTTCATTTTTTTGAGAATTGTGGATTTCACGGCATTTTTTTGAAAATTGTGGATTCCATTTCTTTGAAAATTGTGGCTTTCATGGCTTTTTTTTTTAAATTGTGGATCTCACTACATTTTTTTGAAAATTGTGGATTTGACAACATTTCTTTGAAAATTGTGGATTTTATTTCTTTGAAAATTGTGGATTTCACAGCGTTTTTTTTAAAATTGTGGATTTCACGGTATTTTTTGAGAATTATGGATTCCACGTGATTTTATTTTTCCCTTTCCCAGGACTGGCCGTTCGATGACGGAGCTCCGCCGCCCGGGCAGATCGTGGAGGATTGGCTGAACCTCCTGAGAACCAAATTCCGGGAGGAGCCCGGCTGCTGCGTGGCCGTGCACTGCGTGGCTGGACTGGGCAGGTCCGTGTGTGTTCTGATTTACAATCTGTTCAAATTCTGGTTTGGAATTCCCTTTGGATTCTGTTCCAATTCCCTGGAAATTCCCTGGAAATCGCGTTGAAATCGCGTTGAAATCGTGTTGAAATCACACTGGAATTCCCTTTCAATTCCATTGAGATTCCAGTGAGATTCCATTTCAATTGCATTGAAATTGCCTTGAAATTCCATTTCAATTCCATTTCCATTTCTATGCCATTTCCATTCCATTTTAATTCCATTTCGATTCCGTTTCCATTCCATTTCCATTCCATTTCCATTCCGTTTCAATTCCATTTCTATGCCATTTCCATTCCATTTCAATTCTGTTTCAATTCAGTTTCAATCCCATTGAAATTCTGTTTTGATTCTGTTTCAATTCCATTTCAATTCCTTTTGAGTTCCATTTCAGTTCCGTTTCAATTCCAGTTCATTTCAATTCCATTTCCATTCATTTCAATTCAGTTTACATTCCATTTCAATTCAGTTTCAATCCCATTGAAATTCTGTTTTGATTCTGTTTCACAATTCCTTTTGAGTTCCATTTCAATTCCGTTTCAATTCCATTTTGGTTCCATTTTGATTCCATTTCAGTTCCGTTTCATTTCCATTTCAGTTCCATTTCAATTCCATTTCCATTTCAACTCCATTTTGGTTCCATTTCAGTTCTGTTTCAATTCCATTTCGGTTCCATTTCAATTCAGTTTCAATTCAGTTTCAATTCAGTTTCCATTCCATTGAAATTCTGTTTCGATTCCCTTTCAGTTCCATTTCAATTCCCTTTCAATTCAGTTTCAATTCCATTTCAATTCCACTGAAATTGTGTTGAAATTCCATTTCAGTTCCTTTTCAATTGCATTTTGGTTCCATTTCTGTTCTGTTTCAATTCCTTTTCAGTTCCATTTCAATTCAATTTCAGTTCAGTTTCAATTCAGTTTCAATTCAGTTTCCATTCCATTGAAATTCCGTTTCGATTCCCTTTCAATTCCCTTTCAATTCAGTTTCAATTCCACTGAAATTGTGTTGAAATTCCATTTCAGTTCCATTTCAATTCCATTTCAATTTCATTTCGATTCCATTTCAATTTCACTGAAATTCCATGGAAATTCCCTTTCAGTTCCAGTTCAATTCACTTTCAATTCCATTTCAATTCTGTTTCAATTCCATGGAAATTAATTCCATTGAAATGATATCTATTTATATATTAAAAACTACTCTATATATCGATATAAATTATCTTTATATATACATATTTTTATATTTGTATATTATACACATTTATATCTATTTCTATATTTATATATAGAAATTTGTGTTATATATATATATATAAATATTAAAATATTTTGTGTATATATATATATATAAAATAACTAAATTAAAATACTAAATTATTATCTCACACCCCAAAACTAAACAACTCCTCTCAATTTTTATTTTCCTTGGGGAAGCACAAAATTCATTTTCCGTTGGGGAAATCCCTTCCTGTCTGTAACATTTTTTTTTTTTTTTTAAATCAACTTTTTCATTTAATTAAAACGAATTAAAACGAATTAAAATGAACCCTTCTTTAATTAAATGAATCAAATTAATTTTTTTTGTGCAGGGCTCCGGTGCTGGTGGCTCTGGCTCTCATCGAGTGCGGGATGAAATACGAGGACGCCGTTCAGTTCATCAGGCAGTGAGTGAAAAAAAATCCCCATTTTCCAAAAATTTCCATTATTTAATCCATTAAAAAATAAAAATTTGGGGTTTTTTTAGGAGTTTCAACCCAAAATTTAGCATTTATTTCCCATAAATCTGAGTTTTTTACCCTTCCCTCCTTTCCGAGGGGAGGATTTAAAGGGGATTTCTCTTTTTATTCTTAAAATTTGGGGTTAAAAGTTAAAAAATGCTGAAATATTTTGAATTTTGAACGATAAAATGATTTAGGTTGAGACTAAAAAACTCCATTAAAAATAATGTAAAAGTCCCTTTAAAAAATCCCTAAGAAATCATTTAAAATCCCTAAAAAATCATGAAAAATAATGTAAAAATCCCTAAAAAAATCATTTTAAAATTTTAAAACCATCAAAATTCAGTAAAAAAATCACCAAAAAATCACTAAAAAATCACCAAAAAATCACTAAAAAATCACCCAAAAATCACTAAAAAATCATCAAAAAATGACCAAAAAAAATTAAAAAATCACCAAAAGAACAAATTTGCCTGAAATGGGTAAATCATT
>NW_026625365.1:11777-12879 GCF_030028575.1 Malurus melanocephalus | reverse complement strand
CCCGAGCCCTGGCAGTGCCGTGTCCCCGTGTGCAGGAGGGGCTGGAGGAGGCGCGGCGGGCGCTGGCGGAGGCGCGGCGGGAGAAGGGGAGGCTGCGGGAGCAGCTGCGGGAGCAGCGGGAGCTGCGGGAACCGGGAACGCTCCGGGAACCGGGAACGGTCCGGGAACCGGGAACGCTCCGGGATCAGGGAATGTTCCGCGAGCAGCAGCAGGAGGTGAGGGGGGGCGCACCCCAAAACTGACCCCAGACAGGACCCTATGGATCCCCCACAGAGCCCTGCACCCTGTGGATCCAATGATCGAATTATCATCTTGTAAATATATATAACATTAATAATATAGAAATTATTACATAATATAGAATATAATATAGAATATAATATAGAATATAATATAGAATATAATATAATATATATATAACATTAATAATATAGAAAATATATAACCTCATATTTACTATTATATATTAATATATATTCTGTTATGTATTAATATATACTATTATGTATTATATATATTATTATGTATTAATATATATAATAGATATAATTGTCTATTATAGCTAMTTGCCTAATATATTAGATAATAGATCTATTATCTAATAGATTTGTCTTTAAATATCCCTATTTTACTCATGGGGGAACAGCTCTGGGGACACAGGAGACACGGACATATTGGGACATTTTTAATCTACATTTCTATATATTATTTAGAGATTAATATGTATTTACATATCTATTTCCCGTTTTATATTTATTTATGTGTTTTACTATTTATTTTGTATGATATATTTTCTGATTTTAGGTGCGTAATTTAATACATATTTTTAATAGAGTATATATATAAAGGAAAGGGGTGATATATAATAGACATAATATATAAAATATAACATATATATAATTATATCTATAAATAATTATTTTATATATGTTTTAATGGCACATAATTTAATATATTTTAATATCTATATTTCTGGCTTAATATATTTTTATATCTATTATACATATTAATATCTATTTATACATAATACATGTTTTATATCTACTATGGATATTTCAATATCTTTGTTATTTATGTTTTTATCTTGATTACACATATTTCA
>NW_026625365.1:8387-9742 GCF_030028575.1 Malurus melanocephalus | reverse complement strand
ATGGGATCCATCCCCATTCCTGATTCCAGAATCCTCAGCAGATCCCATCAATGGGATCCATCCCCATTCCTGATCCCAAAATCCTCAGCAGATCCCGTCAATGGGATCCATCCCATCCCCGTGCTCCAACCCCACAGCGATTTTTGTCCCCTCATTCCCATTTCTCCAGGAAAAAGCTGTAATTTTCCCATGAGATGACAAAATTTGTCTATTTTTGATACGATTTGGGACCCTGTGGATGGTTTTCCCATTTTCCTATTGCAATTTTAAGCAAAAAAATGGGCAAAATTCCCCTTTTTTAGCTCCAGAAAACCCAACTGATTTATTCCCCCCCACCTTCCACTTACCACATCCTAATTTTTCCCCTTTTTCTAACAGAAAACTCCCTGGATTTGTGTTTTTGAAGGATTTTTTTAGGAACTAACGGGGTTTTTATATGGATTTTTTGGGAACTGGGGTTTTTATTGGTGCTCCATGGCAGGTTGGGAAAACTTCTGGAAGGGAGGAAATAAACATGAATTAATCCAAACTGGAAGTTCTGAGGGATTTTTTTTTTGCGGGGGGGAGGGAGTTGTGGCATTTTGGGAATGAATTTGGTCCCTATATAATAATAATTAATAATTTGAAAATAATAATAAATAATAAACAACAGAAATGTAATAAATGAGAAATAATAATGAATAATAAAGAATAATAAATATAAGGAAACAATAATAGCCAATCGTAATTAATGATAAATAACAAAGAATAAAGGATAAAGGACAAGGAATAAATAGGAAATAATGGCCATAAAGCTGCACCCTATAGATAAAAGAGAAATTTCTGGGGGGAAATTCACCCTATGGGGGGAGATACACCCTATAGAGGGGAAATTCACCCTATAGAGCAGAAAGGGACCCTATAGAGGGGAAAGGGACCCTATAGAGGGGAAATTCACCCCATAGAGGGGAAAGGGACCCTATAAATGAGAGATACACCCTATGAATAACAAATGCACCTTATAGATGAGAGCTGTCCCTATATCGGGGAGCTGCCCCTATATCTGAGCTGTCCCTGTATCCGAGAGCTGCTCCTATATCTGAGCTGTCCGTATATGAACTGTCCCTATACCCCAGAGCTGTCCCTGTATCTGAGAGCTGCCCTACACCATTTCCTATAACGACCCCAAAACCCTCAAACCCTACAGCCCACCCCATTTCCTGCAAGCAGGGCGCACCTCAAACCCTCCTCTTTCTATGGGGGACCTTAAACTCTGTGAGACCCCAGCAGCAACACCCCAACTCCTCTTCCTATAGGGGAAGCACCCTAAAGGCAGCCCCAAACCCACCCCAAACACCCTCACATCCCATAGGTCT
>NW_026625365.1:5456-6634 GCF_030028575.1 Malurus melanocephalus | reverse complement strand
GCAGGATTTTCCCACCCCAAAACCGGATCCCGCTTTGCTCCGGGGTCGCTGGAGCAGCTCAGATCCATCCAGAGGCATTTTCCCACCCCAAAATAGGATCCCTCTTTGCTCCATGGCAGCTGGARCAGCCCGATTCRATCCTGCAGGATTTTCCCACCCCAAAACACAATCCCACTTTTTCCCGTGGGGGCTGCAGCAGTTTGGTTCAATCCTGCGGGATTTCCCCACCCCAAAACCACGGGCAAAGAGGCGATCCCAGTTTTTGGGGAGCGCGCCCCTCTCACCTCGCAGCAGCTCCTCATGGGCGCACACGGTGCGGACGCAGATCTCCTTGTTGATGACATAAACCCGGCGGAGGCTGCAATTTTGGGGACAGAAAGGAGGGGCCGGTGAAGCCGAGGGGTCCCCGACAGCCCGGGAAAGGCGGGGGTGCCCTCCTGGCCCCACACCCACCTGTAGAAGCAGATCTCGTTCAGGCATTGCTTGCAGGGCTTGTGCACCGAGTAGAGCCGGGTGCAGGGGTACTGCTCCTCCCGGCAGTCTGCAGGGACAATTTGGGGCAATTTCAGGGAGCTGCGGCCAATTCCCACCATTTCCAGGTAGTCCTAGCCAGTTCCCGGCAATTCTGGGCAACTCGGGCCAATTCTCAGCAATTCTGGCCAATTCTGGGCATTTCCGGGAAATTCCGGGCAATTCCGGGTAACTCCAGACAGTTCCATGCAATTCTGGACATTTGGCCAATTCCCAGCATTTCTGGGCAATTCCCGGCAATTCTGGGCAATTTCAGGCAATTTTGGGCATTTCTGGGCAAGTTCAGGCAATTCTGGGCATTTCCAGGCAATTCCTGGCCCATTCTGGCCAATTCCCGGCAATCCTGGGCAATTTCAGGCAATTCCCGGCAATTCCAGCCATTTCCGGGGTACCCCCGGCCCCAAAGCCTCCCCCCGCCCCAATCACCCCCACCCCACAGGGTAAAGGGCGGGTGACCCCTGTGGGATCAGGAGTGGGGTCAGCACTCACCGAGGGGTCCCGGCTCCGTGGGCTCCGTCTCAGGCACCGCAGCTGCAGGGACACGACAGGGAATTTTGGGGATTTCGGGAATTTTGGGGATTTCGGGAATTTCAGGGGTTTTGGGGATTTTGGCGATTTTAGGGAATTTCTGGGATTTTGGGGATTTC
>NW_026625365.1:1722-4112 GCF_030028575.1 Malurus melanocephalus | reverse complement strand
TAAAGGGTTAATAAATAATTGGATAAATATTTAATAAATAATTGGATAAAGGGTTAATAAAGAATTAGCACAGGGAAAGCAGAGAGGGGTGGGAGTGATTGATCATCAGTCGATGGGGGTTTGATCAGGGGAGCGATCGATCATTGATCAATGGGGGTTTGATCAGGGGAGCGATCGATCATTGATCAATGGGGGTTTGATTGGGGAAGCAATCGATCATTGATCAATGGGGATTTGATTGGGCGAGTGATGGGTCATCGATCATCAATGGGGGTTTGATCTGGAGAGGGATCAATCATCAGTGGGGGTTTGATCGGGGGAGTGATTGATCATCAATCAATTGATGGGGGGTTGTCTGGGGGAGTGATTGATCATCAGTCATCGTTAGGGGTTTGATCAGGAGAGTGATTGATCATTGATCGATGGGGGTTTGATTGGGGTAGCGATCAATCAATCATTGATCCATGGAGTTTGTCCTGTGGGGGTTTGTCCAGAGGAGCCAATTGATCCATCATTGATCAATGGGGTTTTTTCAGTGGAGGTTTGTCTGGGAGAGCGATGAATTGATCATCGATCAATGGGGTTTGTCTGGTGGGGGTTTGTCCAGAGGAACAATTGATTGATTATTGATCAGTGGGGTTTGTTCGGTGGAGGTTTGTCTGGGAGAGCGATGAATCGATCATTGATCAGTGGGGTTTGTCCGGTGGGGGTTTGTCCAGAGGAACAATTGATCGATCATCAATCAATGGGGTTTGTCTGGGAGAGCAATGAATCGATCATTGATCAGTGGGGTTTGTCCGGTGGGGGTTTGTCTGGGGCAGGGACAGTCCAGGGGGCACAGGGTGGGGGCTCACCTGCCTGCTGGTCATACTGGGAATACTGGACCGGCTCGGGGTACGTGATGCCCTCGAAGCGGCTGTACTGGGCCTGCACCAGGAGCGCTGCGGGGATGGGGCCGTCAGCAGGACGGGATTGGGGTTCCCTGCTCTGTCACCCCAATCCCACCCCATTGTGCCCAGGAGAGTGGGAGGGGATGGAAACCCCATCCCAGGGATTTGGGGTTCCCTGTTCCCATCACCCTGATCCCACGTCTTTGTGCCCAGGAGAGCAGGAGGGCACTGACCCCCATCCCAGGATTGGGGTTCCCCATTCCCATCACCCCGATCCCATCCTTTTGTCCCCAGGAGAGCAGGATGGCACCGACACCCCATCCCAAGGATTCAGGGTTCCCTGTTCCCATCACCCCCAATGCCACCTCCATCAGCCCCAGTCCCACCCCATTGTGCCCAGGAGAGTGGGAGGGGATGGAAACCCCATCCCAGGGATTGGGGTTCCCTGTTCCATCACCCTGATCCCACCCCTTTGTCCCCAGGAGAGCAGGATGGCACCAATACCCCACCCCAGGGATTTGGGGTTTCCTGTTCCATCACTCCAATCCCATTTGTTTGTCCCCAGCAGGCACCGACACCCCACTCCAGGGATTTGGGGTTCTCTGTTCCCATCACCCCGATCCCATCCATTTGTGCCCAGGAGGGGGTTTCGGGATGCTCAGGGATGTGGGATCAGCCCCAGGCCCGGGTCCTTGCGTTACCCAGGGGCTGATCCCAAGGGATCCCAGGGGATCCCAGATCCCACAGACCCAGAAAGACTCCACCCCCGCTGACCCCAGGACGCTCGGATCCCTCGGACCCTTCCAGGGGGGATGGGCTCCCAATGGGCCCCACATCCGGGGGGAGGGGCTGGAGGGGGCAGAATTCTGGGAACGGGAATCAGGTCACCCCCAGCCCCACGACATGGCCCCAGACCCCTCATCCCGGAGACAGGAGTGTCCATGGGCTGGGATGGGATGGGATTGGGATTTGATGGGCTGGAAATGGGATTCAATAGGGTGGGACTGGGATTTGATAAGGTGGGAATGGGATCAAATAGGATGGAATGCCACCGGGATGGTTTTGGGATTGAATAGGGTGGGAATGGGATTCAACAGGATAGGAATGGGATTCAATAGGATGGAATGCCACTGGGATGGGATTGGGATTGAATGGGATGGGAATGGGATTTGATGGGCTGGGAACGGGATTTGATGGGCTGGGAACGGGATTCAATAGGGTGGGATTGGGATTCAATAAGGTGGGAATGGGATCAAATAGGATGGAATGCCACCGGGGTGGTTTTGGGATTGAATAGGGTTGGAATGGGATTCAACAGGATGGGAATGGGATTCAATAGGATGGAATGACACTGGGATGGGATTGGGATTGAATGGGATGGGAATTCTGCTGGGATGGGATTGGGATTGAATAGGGTAGGAATAGGATTCAGTAGGGTGGGAATGGGATTCAATAGGGTGGGAATGGGATCCAATAGGGTGGGAAAGCTGCTGTGATATG
>NW_026625365.1:898-1452 GCF_030028575.1 Malurus melanocephalus | reverse complement strand
ACTTTAAATGAGCCTTTACACCTCAAAAAGGGCTTTTGGGACTTGAAATGAGGGTTTGGACCATAAAAAAAAAAAAAAAGAGAGATTTTCAACCACAGAATCAGAGATTTTGGCCCCAAAAATGAAACTTTGGAACATAAACTTGAAGTTTTGGGACTTAAAATTGAAGACTTGAGACCTAAAAATGAGGGTTTGGGACATTAAAATGAGCATTTAGGACATTAAAACGAGTGTTTGCTACCTAAAAATGAAATTTTGGGATGTTTGGGGGAAGTTTGGGGACATAAATAATAGGGTTTTAGCTCTAAAAGTGGGGTTTGGACCCTAAAAACAAGAGTTTTGACACTCCAGATGCATCTTGGGGTTTTAAAAATGAATAAAAACTGTAAAAATGGAGCTGGGGATGAGGATTTGGAGGGGTTCTGGGGGTGTCACCTGGGCTCGGGGACACTCACCTGGCAGGCAGAGCACCAAGAGCCCCGTCGCTCTCATCGCGAGGGATTGCGGAGGGAGCGTGGCCGGGATGCACCGGAGGAGTCTGGGTGGGAATTGAG
>NW_026625365.1:0-818 GCF_030028575.1 Malurus melanocephalus | reverse complement strand
ATGCAGCACAATCGCAGCGGAGGAGGGGGCGGGGACCTTCCCCGTTCCCAACCCTGCGATGCCCCCGCGAGGCATCTCCAAAAAAATTCCAAACCCTCAAAAACCCTCAAAAAACTGCCCCAAAAAAGGCTTCCCGCCCATTCTCTGGGGATTCACGAGGACCAGCCTTGGAACATCCCGCGGGCAGAGAAGGGAAATGGCGGGGGAGGGTTCCCGGGGATGGGATGCCGGGATAATTCCCGGGATGAGGATGGAGAGGGCCAGACCCTCGGAGTGGAGCTTTGCGGTTCCTTTCCCGGGGATTCCAATTCCTTGGGAAAGGAATTGTTTTGGGGARAGGCCGCGTTCACTCGGGCATCCCCCAAATACAAAGGAACGCGGGGATTTGAGGAGAAAAATGCGAGTTTGAAGAAGAATCCCGCGGGGTGCGGTGGTCTCGGGCGCTTCCCGGCGTTTCCCCAGTGCGTTTTTCCCGAGCCGGGAGCGGCAAGACGGCGGCCACCCTCCCGCTTCACCCCAGCCAGCTCCAGGGGAAGGAAAAAAAAAAAGGGAGAATTTCTACCCCCAAGCTCCGCTGAAATCCCAGGGAAGGCGTTTGAGGATGGATCCCACCCTCCCGCTTCATCCCAGCCAGCTCCAGGGGAAAAAAAAAAGAGAATTTCTGCCCCCAAACTCCATTGAAATCACAGGAAGGGGTTTGAGGATGAATCCCGCCGCTATTCCCGGCACTCGAACCGGGGGAGGCTCTCCGGGCTCTGCCGAAGCAGRGAAACTGAGGCACAGGGGAGAGAAACCCTGTGGAATCGCCTCCCCGCGAA
>NW_026625364.1:18926-19838 GCF_030028575.1 Malurus melanocephalus | reverse complement strand
AGCTTCAGCCGCAGCTCCCACCTCAACCGACACCGACGCACCCACAGCGGGAAGGCAGAAACGGCCGAAATTCGGGCACCAATTCTGGAAAGTTCTGGAAATTTTGGGTTCCCGACGTTCCCAACGTTCCCAGTGCTCCCGGTGCCCAATTGGGGTCAGTCGAGCCCGGGAGGCGGAGTTGGGTTCGTTCCAGTTGGTAATTAGTGGGGAAAGGCCCCAAAAATTGGGAAAAGTACCCAAAATTTGGAGGAAAGACTCAAAATATGGGAGAAAAAAATTTGGGAAAAAGCGGTCAAAATTCAGAGAAAAACGATCAAAATTTGGACAAAAACGCTCAAAATTTGAGGGAAAATGGTCAAAATTTGGAGGAAATACCTCAAAATATGGCGGCAAAACTCGAAATTTGGGAGGAACCCAAAATTTGGAAAAAACCCCAAAATTTGAGAAAAATGCTCGAAATTTGGGAGAAAAATGGTCAAAATTTGGAGGAGAAAACCAAAATATTGGAAAAAAACCCCAAAATTCATGAAAATTTGCACCTCAACCGACACCGCCGCACCCACAGCGGGAAGGGGGAAATTCCAGATCCGGTCCCAATTCTGGAAAGTTCTGGAATGTTCTCAGGAGGAGGAGGAGCTTTCCCGGCATTCCCGACGTTCCCGGTGCTCCCAACCGGGACAGGTTGGGGTCAAGGTGTTGGGTTCGTTCCCGTGGGGAATTGATGAAAAATGCCAAAATTTGGAAAAAAGGGCAAAAAAAATGGGGAAAAATACCCCAAATATTGAGGAAAAAAACCCTTAAAGTTCGGGAGAAAAAAGCCTTGAAATTTGGGGAAAAACGGTCAAAATTTGGAGGAAAACGGTCAAAATTTGGGGAAAAAACTCAAGACTTGTTAAGAACTTCAAATTGGCA
>NW_026625364.1:15804-17128 GCF_030028575.1 Malurus melanocephalus | reverse complement strand
CCAGTCCATCCCAGTCCACCCCAGTCCATCCCAGTCCATCCCAAACCCAATCCAATCCAACTTTTCCAGTTTTTCCAGTGCGCCCAGTGCCCAAAATACCCAAAAAAGCCCAAATTTCACCCAAATTTCACCCAAATTTCACTCAAATCGGTCTCCCAGTATTCCCAGTCCATCCTAGTTCATTCCAGTTCATTCCAGTCCATCCCAGTCCAATCCATTCCAAATCCAATCCAATCCAGCTTTTCCAGCGCTCCCAGTACAGAAAATACCCAAAAATATCCCCCAAAAAAGCAAAAAAAAGCCCAAATTACACCCAAATTTTGCCCAAATTTCACTCAAATCAGCCTCCCAGTATTCCCAGTTCATCCCAGTCCATCCCAGTCCATTTCAAACCCAATCCAATCCATCTTTTCCAGTTTTTCCAGTGTTCCCAGTGCCCAAAATACCAAAAAAAGGCCAAAAAAAGCCAAAAAAAATCCCAAATTTCACTCAAAATGGTCTCCCAGTATTCCCAGTTCATTTCAGTCCATCCCAGTTTCTCCAAAATCCAATCCAATCAAATCCAATCCATCTTTTCCAGCTTTCTCAGTGCTCCCAGTGCCCAAAACACCAAAAAAAACCCAAAAAAAATCCCAAATTCCGCCCAAATTTCACCCGAATTTCGCCAAAATTTTGCCCAAAATGGTCTCCCAGTATTCCCAGTCCATCCCAGTACCTCGAGGCGCTGGTTAAACTGGGCTTTGAGCTCGAAGTAGGGTCAGCCAGTGCCCAAAATACCCAAAAAAGGCAAAAAAAGGCCAAAAAAAGCCCAAATTTCACCCAAATTTCACCCAAATGTCACTCAAATCGGTCTCCCAGTATTCCCAGTCCATCCCAGTCTATCCCAGTCCATTCCAGTCCATCCCAGTCCATTCCAGTCCATCCCAAATCGAATCCAATCCATGTTTTCCAGTGCTCCCAGTGCCCAAAACACCAAAAAAAAGCCCAAAAAAGCCAAAAAAAGCCCAAAAAAAGCCCAAATTTTACCCGAATTTCACTCAAAGTCGTCTTCCAGTATTCCCAGTCCATTCCAGTCCATCCCAGTCCATCCCAGTTCCTCCAAAATCCAATTCAATCGAATCCAATCCATCTTTTCCAGCGCTCCCAGTGCCCAAAACATAAAAAAAGCCCGAAAAAAGCCAAAAAAAGCCCAAATTTCACCCAAATTTCACCCGAATTTCACCCAAATTTTGCTCAAATCGGTCTCCCAGTCCTCCCAGTCCATCCCAGTTCATCCCAGTGCTCCCAGTACCTCCAAAATCCAATCAAAGCCTTCGTTTTCATC
>NW_026625364.1:12088-14649 GCF_030028575.1 Malurus melanocephalus | reverse complement strand
AGCCCCCCTCGGCTCCCAAAGGGTTTTCCCGGTGCCTTTTCTGGAAAATTCTCTGGAAGCGGCGGGCGTGGATTTCTTCGCTGATTTGTTCCAAATTGCGGAGGGCGACGGAGTAGCGGAGCTTGGCCTGGGAGACGGCGGCTTCCAGGGAGGTCACGCGGGATTTGTGCTCCTAAAATGGGTAAAAAAATCGAGAATTTTTTAAAATTCTTTGAAATTAATAGGAAAGAAAAAAACCCGGCGAAAATCGCAAAAAATTTGGCGAAAATCCGTCAAAATTTGATGAAAATACGCCAAAAAAAGCCCAAATTTCACCCAAATTTCACTCAAAATGGTCTCCCAGTCCATTCCAGTTCATCCCAGTTCATTCCAGTTCGTTCCAGTCCATCCCAGTCCATTCCAGTCCATCCAAAATCCAATCCAATCGAATCCAATCCATCTTTTCCAGCGCTCCCAGTGCCCAAAATACCAAAAAAAAGCCAAAAAAAAGCCCCAAAAAAGCCGAAATTTCACTCAAATCGACCTCCCAGTACTCCCAGTTCATCCCAGCCCATTCCAGTTCCTCCAAAATCCAATCCAATCCAGCTTTTCCAGTGCTCCCAGTGCCCAAAACACCAAAAAAAAGCTCAAAAAAAGCCCAAAAAAAAGCCAAAAAAAGCCCAAAAAAAGCCCGAATTTCACCCAAATTTCGCTCAAATCGGTCTCCCAGTGCTCCCAGTGCTCCCAGTACCTCGAGTCTCTGGTTAAACTGGGCTTTGAGCTTGAAGTAGGGCCGGCTAGTGCCCAAAATACCCAAAAATGCCAAAAAAATCCAAAAAAAAAGCCAAAAAAAGCTCAAATTTTACCCAAATTTCACTCAAAGTCGTCTCCCAGTATTCCCAGTCCATTCCAGTCCATCCCAGTCCATTCCAGTCTATCCCAGTCCATTCCAATCTAATCAAAATCGAATCCAATCCAGCTTTTCCAGTGCTCCCAGTGCCCAAAACACCAAAAAAAAGCTCAAAAAAAGCCCAAAAAAGCACAAAAAAAGCCAAAAAAAATCCAAATTTCACCCAAATTTCGCTCAAATCGGTCTCCCAGTTCTCCCAGTCCATCCCAGTGCTCCCAGTACCTCGAGGCGCTGGTTAAACTGGGCTTTGAGCTCGAAGTAGGGCCGGCTGCGGGCGATGTCGCGTTTGAGCGCTTTCTGCAGCCGCTGCACYTCGGCCTCGGCCTCCTGGCACTGCCGCGTCACCCGCTGGTGCTCCCGCTCGCTCCAGAGCCGCTCCTGCTCCGCCTCGTTCACCTAAAAATGGAAAAAATCCTGAAATTTAGGGAATTCCCAAAAAAAACCCCGTGAAAATCGGTGAAAAAACGGCGAAAATCGGTGAAAAAACGACGAAAATACGATCGAAAACGGCGAAAATCTGACCAAAAATGCCCAAAACCAGTTGGGAATGGGGTAAATATCCCCCTAAAAAAGTGGGAAGGACAAATTCCCAACTTTTCCCAAATTTTAGGGAATTTCCAAAAAAAACCCTGCGAAAATCGGTGAAAAAATGGCGAAAATTGGTGAAAAAACGGCGAAAATATGACCAAAAATGACGAAAATCAGCACAAAAATGATGAAAATCCGCCCAAAAATGAGTCAGGAATCACAGAAATTCCACCCCAAAAAAATGGGAAGGACAAATTCCCAACTTTTCCCAAATTTTAGGGAATTCCCAAAAAAAACCCCACGAAAATCAGTGAAAAAATGGCGAAAATCCGACCGAAAACGGTGAAAATTGGATGGAAAACCTTCTCTGATCGATCCCAAACCTTTTCCCATTGATCCCAAACCTTTCCTGTTTGATCCCAACCCTAAATGACCCAAATGCCCCAAATCCTGACCCCAAATACCCAAAATCCTGACCCCAAATGTCCCAAATCCTGACCCCAAATGTCCCAAATCCTGACCCCAAATTCCCCAAATTTCCCAAATACCCCAAATCCTGACCCTAAATGACCCAAATCCTGACCCCAAATACCCAAAATCCTGACCCCAAATCCTGACCCCAAATTTCCCAAATGCCCCAAAATCCTGACCCTAAATGTCCCAAATCCTGACCCCAAATGCCCCAAATCCCGGCCCTAAATGTCCCAAATCCGCCCCAAACCTTTTCCAATCAATCCCGAATTTTTTTCCACTGATCCCAGTCCATCCCAGTCCATTCCCAGTCCATCCCAGTCCATCCCAGACTTTTCTGGTGCTGTGGTTGAGCATCTCCTGCCAGGTCGGGTCGAGTCGCTCCTTCCCAAATCCACCCCAAATCCCATCCCATTGATCCCAAATCCATTCCCAGTCCATCCTAATCCATTCCCAGTCCATTCCCAGTTTATCCCAGTCCATCCCAGTCCATCCCAGTCCATTCCCAGTCCCTCCCAGTTTATCCCAGTCCATCCCAGACCTTTCTGCTGGCGTGGTTCAGCATCTCCTGCCAGGTTGGGTCGAGCCACTCCTTCCCAAATCCACCCCAAATCCCATCCCATTAATCCCAAATCTTCTCCAATCAATCCCAAACCTTTTCCCATTGATCCCA
>NW_026625364.1:7589-8582 GCF_030028575.1 Malurus melanocephalus | reverse complement strand
CCCATCCTATTGATGCTAAACTTTCTCCCATTGATCCCAAATCTTTTCCCATTGATCCCAAATCTTTTCCCATTGATCCCAAACCTTCTCCAATCCATTCCAAATCTCATCCCATTGATCCCTAAACCTTTTCCAATCAATCCCAAACTTTTTATTGATCCCAAACTTTCTCTGATCGATCCCAAACCTTCTCCCATTGATCCCAAACCCATTCCCAGTCCATCCCACTCCATCCCAATCCATTCCCAGTCCATTCCCAGTCCATCCCAGTCCCTCCCAGTCCATTCCCAGTCCATCCCAGTTTATCCCAGTCCATCCCAGTTTATCCCAGTCCATCCCAGACCTTTCTGGTGCTGTGGTTGAGCATCTCCTGCCAGGTTGGGTCGAGCTGCTCCTTCCCAAATCCATCCCAAATCCCATCCTATTGATCCCAAACCTTCTATTGATCCCAAACCTTTTCCCATTGATCCCAAACCTTTCCCCATTGATCCCAAATCCATTCCAAATTCTATCCCATTGATCCCAAACTTTCTCAGATCGACCCCAAACCTTCTCCTATTGATCCCAAACCTTCTCCAATCAATCCCAAACCTTCAACAATCGATCCCAAACCTTCTCTGATTGATCCCAAATCTTCTCCTGTTGATCCCAAATCCGTCCCAAACCTTCTCCAATTGATCCCAAACCTTTTCCAATCAATCCCAAACCTTCCCTGTTTGATCCCAACCCTAAATGACCCAAATGCCCCAGATCCTGACCCCAAATGCCCCAAATCCCGGCCCTAAATGTCCCAAATCCGCCCCAAACCTTTTCCAATCAATCCCAAATTTTTTCCAATCAATCCCAAACCCATTCCCAGTCTATCCCAATCCATTCCAGTCCATCCCAATCCATTCCCAGTCCATCCCAATCCATTCCAGTCCATCCCAATCCATTCCAGTCCATCCCAATCCATCCCAGTCCATCCCAATCCATTCCCAGTCCATCCCAGTC
>NW_026625364.1:4558-6982 GCF_030028575.1 Malurus melanocephalus | reverse complement strand
CCAGTCCCTCCCAGTCCATTCCCAGTCCATCCCAGTCCATCCCAATCCCATCCCAGTCCATCCCAGTCCATTCCCAGTCCCTCCCAGTTTATCCCAGTCCATCCCAGACCTTTCTGGTGGCGTGGTTCAGCATCTCCTGCCAGGTCGGGTCGAGCCGCTCCTTCCCAAATCCACCCCAAATCCACCCCAAATCCATCCCATTGATCCCAAACCTTCTCTGATCGATCCCAAATTTTCTTCCATTGATCCCAAACCTTCTCCGATCCAACCCAAACCTTCTCTGATTAATCCCAAATCCATCCCAAATCCCATCCCATTGATCCCAAACCTTCTCTGATCGATCCCAAACCTTTTCCCATTGATCCCAAATCTTTTCCCATCGATCCCAAATCTTTTCCAATCAATCCCAAATCCAGCCCATTGATCCTAAACTTTCTCCGACTGATCCCAAACTTTTTCCAATCAATCCCAAACCTTCTCCGATTGACCCCAAACCTTCTCCTATTGATCCCAAACCTTCTCCGATCGGTCCCAAACCTTTTCCAATCAATCCCAAACCTTTTATTTATCCCAAACCCATCCCAAAACTTTTCCCATTAATCCCAAACCTTCCCCTATTGATCCCAAACCTTCTCCAATCAATCCCAAACCTCCTCCCATTGATCCCAAACCCATTCCCAGTCCATCCCAGTTTATCCCAGTCCATTCCCAGTCCATCCCAGTTTATCTCAGTCCATTCCCAGTTTATCCCAGTCCATCCCAGTCCATTCCCAGTTTATCCCAATCCATTCCCAGTCCATCCCAGTYCATCCCAGTCCCTCCCAGTTTATCCCAGTCCATCCCAGACCTTTCTGGTGGCGTGGTTCAGCATCTCCTGCCAGGTCGGGTCGAGTCATTCCTTCCCAAATCCACCCCAAATCCCATCCCATTGATCCCAAACCTTTTCCAATCAATCCCAAACCTTTTCCCATTGATCCCAAATCCATTCCAAATTCTATGCCATTGATCCCAAACCTTCTCTGATCAATCCAAACCTTCTCCAATCAATCCCAAACCTTTTCCAATTGATCCCAAACTTTCTCCCATTGATCTCAAACCTTCCCCTATTGATCCCAAACCTTTTCCAATCGATCCCAAACCTTTTATTGATCCCAAATCTTCTCTGATCGATCCCAAACCTTTTCCAATCAATTGCAAACCTTCTCCAATCCATCCCAAACCTTCTCTGATCGATCCTAAACCCATCCCAAAACTTTTCCCATCGATCCCAAACCTTCTCCGATCAATCCCAAACCTTCTCTGATCCACCCCAAACTTTCTCCAATCAATCCCAATGTTTTTCCCATTGATCCCAAACCTCCTCCGATCGATCCCAAATCCCATCCCATCGATCCCAAACCTTCTCTGATTAACCCCAAACTTTCTCCGATTGATCCCAAATTTTTTCCCATCGATCCCAAACCCATTCCCAGTCCATCCCAGTCCATTCCCAGTCCATCCCAGTCCATCCCACTGATCCCAAACCCATTCCCAGTCCATTCCCAATCCATCCCAGTTTATTCCAGTCCATCCCAGTCCCTCCCAGTCCATCCCAGTTTATCCCAGTCCATCCCAGACCTTTCTGGTGGCGTGGTTCAGCATCTCCTGCCAGGTTGGGTCGAGCCGCTCCGTCCCAAATCCACCCCAAATCCACCCCAAGTCCCATCCCATTGATCCCAAACCTTTTCCAATCAATCCCAAACCTTTTATTGATCCCAAATCCCATCCCATTGATCCCAAACCTTCTCTGATCGATCCCAAACCTTCTCCCATTGATCCCAAATCTTCTCCGATCAATCCCAAACCTTTTCCCATTGATCCCAAATCCCATCCTATTGATCCTAAACTTTCTCCCATTGATCCCAAACCTTTTCCCATTGATCCCAAACCTTTTCCTATTGATCCCAAACCTTCTCTGATCGATCCCAAATCCATCCCAAACCCCATCCCATTGATCCCTAAACCTTTTCCAATCAATCCCAAACTTTTTATTGATCCCAAACTTTATCCAATCGATCCCAAACCTTCAGCAATTGACCCCAAATCTTCTCCCATTGATCCCAAACTTTCTCTGATCGATCCCAAACCTTCTCCAATCAATCTCAAACCCATTCCCAATTTATCCCAGTCCATCCCAGTCCATTCCCAGTCCATCCCAGTCCATTCCCAGTTCATCCCAGGGGAATGGGATCCCATCCCAGTCCATCCCATTGATCCCAAACCCATTCCCAATCCATCCCAGTCCATTCCAGTCCATCCCAGTCCATTCCCAGTCCATCCCAGTCCATTCCAGTTCATCCCAGTCCCTCCCAGTCCATCCCAGTCCATCCCAGTCCATCCCAATCCCATCCCAGTCCATCCCAGTTTATCCCAGTCCATCCCAGA
>NW_026625364.1:0-2558 GCF_030028575.1 Malurus melanocephalus | reverse complement strand
TTTTTTCCCAAAATTCCCATTTTTCACCCCAAATACCTCCTTGGCTCTSCGTCGTGCCTCGTAGTAGGGCCGGGCTCTCTCGATGCAGCTCCCGAGCTGAGACCCCTGCGAGTTCAATCTGCGGGCGGAGTCCGAGAGGATGCGGCGGTACCGGCAACGGGCGGCCTGAAACCCGTTTGGAACTGGTTTTAACTGGTTTGGACCAATTAAAACCAGTTTGGGGATCGAAAAAAAGAGTTTGGGATTGGGAAAAACCAGTTTGGGACTGGGAAAAACCCGTTTGGGACTGAGAAAATCCAGTTAAAACCAGTTAAAAATCAGTTAAAACCAGTTAAAAATCAGTTAAAACCACTTAAAAACCAGTTTAAACCACTTAAAACCAGTTTGGGACTAGAGAAAACCAGTTAAAACCAGTTAAAAACCAGTTAAAACCAGTTAAAACCAGTTTACGATTGGTGAAAACCAGTTTGGGATTGGGGAAAACCAGTTAAAACCACTTAAAACCACTTAAAAACCAGTTTAAACCACTTAAAACCAGTTAGGGATTGGGAAAAACCAATTAAAACCAGTTTAAGCCAGTTAAAACCACTTAAGAACCAGTTAAAACCAGTTAAAACCAGTTTGAAACAGTTAAAACCAGTTTGGGACTGGGAAAAAACAGCTAAAACCAGTTAAAACCAGTTAAAACCAGCTAAAAACCAGTTAAAAAACAGTTAAAAACACTTTGGGGTTGGGAAACACCAGTTAAAACCAGTTAAAACCAGTTAAAACCAGTTTGGGGTTGGGGAAAACCAGTTAAAACCAGTTAGGGATTGGGAAAAAGCAGTTAAAACCAGTTAAAACCAGTTAAAACCTCTTTAAAAGTTAAAACCAGTTTAAAACAGTTAAAACCAGTTTGGGATTGGGAAAAACCAGTTAAAACCAGTTTGGGATTGGGAAAAACCAGTTAAAACCAGTTAAAACCAGTTTGGGATTGGGAAAAACCAGTTTGGGACTGGGGAAAACCAGTTAAAACCAGTTAAAAATCAGTTAAAACCAGTTTGGGACTGGAAAAACCAGTTAAAACCAGTTAAAAACCAGTTAAAACCCATAAAAGCCAGTTAAAACCCATTAAAACCAGTTAAAACCAATTCAAACCAGTTAAACCCAGTTCAAACCAAATAAAACCAGCTCAAACCAGCTCAAGCCAGTTGAAACCAGTTCAAACCGAATAAAACCAATTAAAACCAGCTCAAACCAGTTAAAACCAGTTCAAACTAATTAAAACCAGTTCAAAAACAGTTAAAACCAGTTCAAACCCATAAAAACCAGTTAGTTAAAACCAATTCAAACCCGTCCAAACCAGTTAAACCCAGTTCAAATCAGTTAAAACCCATTAAAACCACTTAAAACCACTTAAACCCAGTTCAAACCAGTTCAAACCAGTTAAACCCAGTTCAAACGAGTTAAAACCAGGTAGTTAAAACCAACTAAACCCAGTTAAAATAATTTAAAACCCATTAAAACCAGTTCAAACCAATTAAAACCAGCTCAAACCAGTTAAACCCCATTCAAACCAATTAAAATCAGCTCAAACCAGTTCAAACCTGTAAAAACCAGTTAGTTAAAACCAGGTCAAACCAGTTAAACCCAGTTCAAACCAAATAAAACCAGTTAAACCCAGCTCAAACCAGTTAAAACCCATTAAAACCAGTTAAACCCAGTTCAAACCAATTAAAACCAGCTCAAACCAGCTCAAACCAGTTAAAACCAGTTCAAACCCGTAAAAACCAGTTCGGGATTAAAAAAAAACACAATTAAAACCAATTAAAATGAATTAAAACCCATTAAACCCAGTTCAAACCAGTTAAACCCAGTTCAAACCCATTACAACCAGCTCAAATCAGTTAAACCCAGTTCAAACCAGTTAAACCCAGCTCAAACCAGTTAAACCCAGTTCAAACCCATTAAAACCAGCTCAAACCAGTTAAACCCAGCTCAAACCAGTTAAACCCAGTTCAAACCCATTAAAACCAGCTCAAACCCATTAAAACCAGCTCAAACCAGTTAAACCCAGCTCAAACCCATTAAAACCAGCTCAAACCCATTAAAACCAGTTCAAACCAGTTCAAACCAGTTCAAACCCATTAAAACCAGCTCAAACCAGTTCAAACCAGTCAAAACCAGTTAAAACCAGCTCAAACCCATTAAACCCAGCTCGAACCAGTTAAAACCCTTTAAAACCAGCTCAAACCAGTTAAACCCAGTTAAACCCAGCTCAAACCAGTTAAAACCAGCTCAAACCAGTTAAACCCAGTTCAAACCCATTAAAACCAGCTCAAACCAGTTCAAACCAGTCAAAACCAGTCAAAACCAGCTCAAACCCATTAAAATCAGTCCAAACTAGTTAAAACCAGCTCAAACCCATTAAAACCAGTCAAAACCAGTTAAACCCAGCTCAAACCAGTTAAACCCAGCTCAAACCAGTTAAACTCACGTCGAGCTCGAGCTCTCCCCGGTTGATCTCAGCGTTGGCCTCGTTCAGGTGCTCCAGCTCCTCCTGGGGAGGAAAATTTGGG
>NW_026625363.1:12406-13766 GCF_030028575.1 Malurus melanocephalus | reverse complement strand
GCCCGGGAGTGACCCTGGGGCCGGCTGTCGCTTTCCCTGGGGACAGAAGCGACAGGAGGGTGACACCGGGGGGTGACCGGAGAGAACCCCCCGTCCCGGGAGGTGACACCGGGGACCGGTGCCACCGGGGAGAGACCCCCCGTGTCCCGTGAGTGACATCGGGGTTGGCTGTCACTCTCCCTGGGGACCGGACTGACACCGGGGGGTGACCGGAGAGACCCCCCTGTCCCGGGAGTGACATCGGGGTTGGCTGTCGTTCTCCCTGGGGACAGGAGCGACGGGACGGTGACACCGGGGGGGTGACCGGAGAGAAACCCCCGTCCCGTGAGTGACATCGGGGTTGGCTGTCACTCTCCCTGGGGACCGGACTGATGGTCGGGAGGGTGACCGGAGTGACCCCCCAGTCCCGGGAGTGACACCGGGGTTGGCTGTCGCTCTCCCGGGGGACCAGCGGACGGGAGGGTGACACCGAGAGGGGACCGGACAGACCCCCCCAGCCCCGGGAGGTGACTTTCCGTGTGTCGCTTTCCCTGGGGACAGGAGCGACGGGACGGTGACACCGGGGGGTGACCGGAGAGACCCCCCTGTCCCGGGAGTGACACCGGGGTTGTCTGTCACTCTCCCTGGGGACCGGACAGACCCCCCAGCCCCGGGAGGTGACACCGGGGTTGGCTGTCGCGCTCCCGGGGGACCAGCGGACGGGAGGGTGACACCGGGAGGGGACCGGACAGACCCCCCTGTCCCGGGAGGTGACTTCCCGTGTGTCGCTCTCCCTGGGGACCGGCCTGACGGACGGGAGAGTGACCGGAGTGACCCCCCCGTCCCGGGAGGTGACACCGGGAGAGACAGGAGGGTGACACCGTGGGGTGACCGGACAGACCCCCCAGCCCCGGGAGGTGACTTTCCGTGTGTCGCTTTCCCTGCGGACCGGACCTACGGACCCCGAGAGACCCCCCCGGTCCGTGAGTGACCCTCGCTGACCCCTCCAAGTGACCGCTCCACCGCTGTCCCCCGCAGSATCCGACCCCATGACCGCCCCCGCGCTCCTCCTGCGCGTCCTGGGGCTGGTGGCTCTGGGCACCGGCGGCTCCCCGGCGACACCGGCGACACCGGAGGACGCGGCGCAGGAGCACGGCTATTACCTGCAGCAGCTCTTCGGCCAGTACGGCTCCAACGGGACGCTGCCGTCCGAGGGGCTGGCGAGGCTGCTGGGCAGTCTGGGGCTGGGCAGGGTGCAGGTGGTCCAAATCCAGCACGACGAGCTGGGCCACGGCCACGTTAGCCACCTGGACCTGCTGGAGGTGCAGGAGGACAAGCACCGGCACCGCCACCCGCTCCGCGAGCACGGGGATGGCACCGC
>NW_026625363.1:9707-11331 GCF_030028575.1 Malurus melanocephalus | reverse complement strand
GGACACCCGCACCACGACGTGAGTGCCACACGGGGACACCAACGGGACACGGGAGGGACAGGGGGACACGGGGACACGGGTGGGGACACGGGAGGGGACACGGGAACGTGAGTGGAACACGGGGACATGAACGGGGACACGGGGACACGAGTGGGGACACGGAGCACGGGGACACGGGGACACGGGTGGGAACACGGGGGACATAATTGGGGACACGGGAACACGGGAGGGGACACGGGGACATGAGCAGGGACACGAGGACACGAGTGGGGACACAGGGACATGAGTGGGGGTGAAGGGACACGAGTGGGGACACGGGAGGGGACACGAGTGGGGACACGGGGACACAAGTGGCGACGCGGGGGTGGCGCGGTCCCGCTCCGGTGTCGCCTTCTAGGAGTCCCGGCCGTCCCCCGCGACACCCGGTCCCCCCCTCTCCCCGGTCCCCGGTCTCTCCCAGTCCCCTCACCGTGTCCCCTGTCCCCTGACCGTGTCCCCTGTCTGTCCCCGCAGTGTCTCACCGTGTCCCCTGTCCCCTGACCGTGTCCCCTGTCTGTCCCCGCAGTGTCTCAACGTGTCGCAGCTGCTGGGCACGTTCGGCCTGGGCTCGGTGTCGCCGCTGACCCCGGAGCAGTTCACGCTGCTGTGCCCGGCGCTGCTCTACCAGATCGACAGCCGCGTGTGCATCCGCCACCGCGACGAGGTGACASCGCCAGCCCCGGCGGTGGCCCTGTGGCCAGGTAACGCCAGCACGGGGGTCCTTCCCGGTCCCCCGGCCCTGGAGCCCCGTTCTGGGTGGCCCCAGATGGGTCCTGCATCGCTGTGGTGGTCCCCGTGTCCCCACCATGTCCCCTCCATGTCCCCACCATGTCCCCTCCATGCCCCATGTCCGCTGAGCCCCTGGTCCCCTCTGCCGGATCCCGTGTCCCCATCCATGTCCCCATTCCTGTCCCCATCCCTGTCCCATCCCCGTCCCTTCCATGTCCCCTGAGCCCGTGGTCCCCCTCTGCCAGACACTTTGTCCTCATCCATGTCCCCTCCATGTCCCCTCCATGTCCCTGTCCCTGTCCCATCCCTGTCCTCCTGAGCCCCTGGCCCCCTCTGTGGGACCCTTTGTCCCCATCCCTGTCCCCTCTGGGGTCCCCATTCCCCCATCCCTGGGATCCCCATCCCTCGGGACCCCATTCCCTGTGCCCCTGACCTCTTGGATCATTCCCCTGCCCCTCCGGCCATGTCCCTGACCCCTCTGACCGTGCCCACTGACCCTGCCCCTCCCCGCAGCGCTGGCCTGGGGGCTAGTGGCCGTGCTGGCCATGAGCCTCCCGTCCGGCCTGGGGTCCCCATTCCCACATCCCCGGGGTCCCCATCTCTCAGGTCTCCATTCCCTGTGCCCACTGACCCGTCGGACATGCCCCTGACCCCTCTGACCATTCCCCTGACCCCTCCCCGCAGCGCTGGCCTGGGGGCTAGTGGCCGTGCTGGCCGTGAGCCTCCCGTCCGGCCTGGCCGTGCTGCTGCTGCCGCTGCTGAGCCGCCGCTCGTTCCGCTCGCTGCTCGCCTTCCTGGTGGCGCTGGCCGTGGGGACACTGTGCGGGGACGCCCTGCTGCACCTCTGGCCGCACGT
>NW_026625363.1:7008-8447 GCF_030028575.1 Malurus melanocephalus | reverse complement strand
GGGGCGGACACGGCGGGGACACCGGAGCGGGCAGGGAGGCGAAACCGGGGCGGGCACGGGGTAGAAACCGGGGCCAGCAACGGGGCGACACCGGGACGGGAGCGGCGGGGTCACCGGGGCGGGTGCAGTGGGGACACCGCAAGGGGAACGGCGGGGACACCGGGGCGGGAACCGGGGCCGGCAGGGGAACGACACCGGGACGGGAACGGCGGGGACACCGGGACAGGCACCGGGGCCGGCAGGGGAACGACACCGGGGCGGGAATGGGGATGACACCGGGGTCGGCAAGGGGACAACACCGTGACGGGAACGGCGGGGACACCGGGCTCGGGAGGGACACCGGGCACGGGGAGGACACCGGGCACGGGAGGGACACCGGGAGCGGGAGGGACACCGGGAGCGGGAGGGACACCGGGAGCGGCTCCGCTCCCAACGCCGCCGTTTCCCACAGGGACACCCCCACGGAGAGACCCCCGGCCTGGCCGCGGGGGTCCCGGCACCGTCACGGGCAGGTACGGACCCCTCGGAGCCCGGGCCCGGCGCCGCTCCCGGTGCCGGTGCTCACCGCGGGCCCGTCCCGCCGCAGGGACCGAGCTGCGACATCTGACGGCACCGGAACCGGAGATGGAGCTGAGACCCCCCGAGGACCCTCCAGAACCGCCCCTCGGACACTCCCATGGTCACTCCCATGGTCACTCGCTCGGCCCCGCGGCCGCGGACATCGTGTGGATGGTGGTGCTGGGGGATGGGATCCACAACCTGACCGACGGGCTGGCCATCGGTGCGGGCGGGACCGGCACCGGGGACAAGGGACCGGGGACAGGGACAGGGGATAGGGGACCGGGACCAGGACCGGGGACAAGAGACGGGGTTACAGGGGACAGGGGACCGGGACCAGGACCGGGGACAAGAGACGGGGTTACAGGGGACAGGGGACCGGGACCAGGACTGGGACCGGGACCGGGGAAAGTGACAGGGACAGGGATGGGGACGGGGACAAGAGATGGAGACAAGGATGGGGACGGGGACCGGGACCAGGGACAAATGACAGGGACCGGGGACGGAGACAAGGGATGGGGACAAGGAACCGGGACCGGGGACAGGGATGGGGACAAGGGATGGGGACGGGGGTGATGACAGGGACTGGGACCGGGACCGGGGATGGGGATGGAGAGAGACGGATACATAAGGACAGGAGGAAAAAGTTTTCTCAGGGACAGAAGGACAAAGGGACGAGGGGACAGGGGGACAGGAGGACAGAGGGACCAGGGGACAAGGGGACAAGGGGACAAGCGCCGCCTGTCCCCGCAGGAGCCGCCTTCTCGCACGGCCTCTCCAGCGGGCTCAGCACAGCGCTGGCCGTGCTCTGCCACGAGCTGCCCCACGAGCTGGGTGAGTCCCTGTCCCTGTCCCTGTCCCCTGTCTCTGTCCCCTGTCCC
>NW_026625363.1:3625-5230 GCF_030028575.1 Malurus melanocephalus | reverse complement strand
CGGCCGGAGCCGCACCGGGACCGGGCTGGACAACTGACCGCGGCCGGAGCCGCACCGGGACCGGGACCGGGCTGGACAACTGACCGCGGCCGGAGCGGGACCGGGACCGGGCTGGACAACTGACCGCGGCCGGAACGGGACCGGGACCGGGCTGGACAACTGACCGCGGCCGGAACGGGACCGGGACCGGGACCGGGCTGGACAACTGACCGCGGCCAAAGCCAGACCGGGATCGGGCTGGACAACTGACCGCGGCCGGAACCGGACCGGGACCGGGCTGGACCCCTGACCGCGGCCAGAGCGGGACCGGGACCGGGCTGGACAACTGACCGCGGCCGGAGCGGGACCAGAATGGGACCGGACCCTTGACCGCGGCCAAAGCCAGACCGAGACCGGACCGGACCGAAACCGGGGCTCTGACCGGAGCCGGACCGGGACCGGACAGAAGATGGACCGGACCCCTGACCGGGGCCAGAACCGGACCGGAAATGGAGCCCCGACGGGAACCGGACCGGAACCGGACCCCTGACCGCGGCCAGAACCGGGACCGCAACCGGAGCCCTGACCGGAGCCGGACCGGACCAGAACCGGACCCCTGACCGCGGCCAGAGCTCTGACCGGCACCGGAACCGTTACCGGACGGCCGGAGCCGGGACCGGAGCAGAACCGGAGCCCTGACCAGAGCCCTGACCGCGGCCGGAGCCAGGACCGGGGCCAGAACCGGGACCGGAACCGTTACCGGACCGGACGGCCCGATCGGAAGTGGACCAGAACCAGAACCGGAGCCCCGACCGGAGCCGGACCGGACTGGAACCGGACCGGGACCGGAACCGTTACCGGACCGGACGGCCCGATCGGAACTGGACCAGAACCGGAACCGGAGCGGAACCGGAGCCCCGACCGGAGCCGGACCGGACCGCCCGCCCCCGGGACCGGATTCCCCCCTCCTCCAAACCCCGGGGGGATCGAACGTGTCGGGAGGGTCCCGGGATCCTTCTCCCTAAATCCTGAAACCCTAAAAGGCGTCCCTAAAATCCTAAAAACCTCCCTAAAACCCTAAAAACCTCCCTAAAACCCTAAAAACGTCCCTAAAACCCTAAAAACCTCCCTAAAACCCTAAAAACGTCCCTAAAACCCTAAAAACGTCCCTAAAATCCTAAAACGCATCCCTAAAACCCTAAAAAGCGTCCCGAAAACCCTAAAATGTGTCCCTAAAAGCGCGCGGCCTCGGGATTCCCGATCCCGAGGGATAAAAGGAGAAAAAAAAAAAGGATAAAAAAGAAAAAAAGGAATAAAGGGGAAAAAAAGGGGAAAAAATTGGATAAATCCCGAAAGATTCCCGCTCCCGGTCCCGAGGGATAAAAGGCAAAAAAAAGGAACAAAAGGGGGAAAAAAAGGGAAGAAAAGTGAAAAAAATGGAGAAAACAAAAGGATAAAAAAGGAAAAAAAGGGATAAAAGAAAAAAAATAAAGGTACCCCCCCTCCCATAAATCACCACAGCCACGTTTTTCCATGCGAAGTTTCCTTTATTTATTTTTTTCAAGTTGACGAAGAACAATATCGAGAACGACTGGGTCGAGTAAGGCTATTTTCCTTTTTTTTTTT
>NW_026625363.1:0-1202 GCF_030028575.1 Malurus melanocephalus | reverse complement strand
GGGATCGGGATCGGGATAAGGACACGGGGACACGGGGAGGGGACACGGGGGGGACATGGGGCCACCCTTCTCGATGTCCCCTCATTCCTGGGATCGGGATCAGGATAAGGACATGGGGGACACGGGGGACATGGAGCTATGGGGACATGGGGACACGGAGCCATGGGGACATGGGGACACGGAGCCATGGGGACGTGGGGACACAGGGCCACCCTTCCCGATGTCCCCGATGTCCCCAGGGTTGGGATCGTGACACGGGGGACACGGAACCGGGATCGGGATCGGGATAAGGACACGGCGACACGGGGGACAGGGGGGACAGCGGGACACGGAGGACAGAGCCATGGGGACATGAGGACATGGGGACATGGGGACACGGAGCCACCTTTTCCAATGTCCCCGATGTCCCCGGGATCGGGATAAGGACACGGTGACACGGGGAGGGGACACGGGGGTGACATGGGGCCACATTTCCCGATGTCCCCTCATTCCTGGGATCGGGATAAGGACACGGGGACACGGGGGTGACACGGGGCCACATTTCCCGATGTCCCCTCATTCCTGGAATCGGGATTGGGACACGGGGGACACGGGGACAAAGGAACAGGGAGGACACGGGGACACGGAGCCATGGGGACACGGGGACATGGGGCCACCTTTTCCCATGTCCCCTCGTTCCTGGGATCGGGATAAGGACATGGTGACACGGGGGACACGAAGCCATGGGGACACAGAGCCACCTTTCCCGATGTCCCCGATGTCCCCGGGATCGGGATGGTGACACGGGGGACACGGAACCGATATCGGGATCGGGATCGGGATAAGGACACGGGGACACGGGGGACAGGGGGACATGGGGGACAAAGGAACACGGAGGACACGGAGCCATGGGGACACAGGGGACACGGAACCGGGATCGGGATCGGGATAAGGACATGGGGGACACGGAGCCATGGGGACACGGGGACACGGGGCCACCCTTCCTGATGTCCCCGATGTCCCCGGGATCGGGATAAGGACACGGTGACACGGGGAGGGGACACGGAACCTCGGGCTCACAGAGGGGACACGGGTGACACGGGGTGACATGGGAGTGACACGGGGGGGACACAGGGGGGACACGGAGCCACCACTGTCCCCGTGTCCCCAATGTCCCCATTGTCCCCGATGTCCCCGATGTCCCCATTGTCCCCATTGTCCCC
>NW_026625362.1:17011-18280 GCF_030028575.1 Malurus melanocephalus | reverse complement strand
CAGAAATGGTGCTCCCTGAGGTCTTTGGGTTCCTCGGTTATCCGAGTCAGTCAGGCCGCGAGCAAGGCTGAGTTATAGAGATAAAGGCCATCGAGTGTACTTCCTCCATTAAATTGTTAAATTTACCTCACAGTCCTAATTTAGGTTAAGCGCTGTCTACATTCCAGTTTAACTGTCACATTAAGGTGTGAGTCAGGTTTGATGCTCGTAGGTGCTGCCCCTCTGCTGAATTGTTAAGACATCGTTTAAGGCACAAGCTAAAAGTATCAGATAAGTTAAAGTACCGATAAGTTTCAGTGCTGTGAAGCTTTCAGGGGATGTTTCTTTTCATTCTCAGCCTCACTGTGCTCTCATTTCCCCACACACAGACACCTGCAGAGTTCTCTGTTCCTCTCTGCTTTGATATCCCCCGTTTTGTTTACTTTTCCTGTTTCTCGTTTATCACCGCTCTGAACGGCAGTGACACCTGGCAACGAACAGTTGTGCGGATGTTTAATATTAAATCTGTTTTTTTGTAGATCCCGGCACTGCTGATTTTTATGCGACTCGTTTTTAGCAGCCGATTTTGTGGTTCGGGGCAATTTCCTTGTTCCCGGGAGCGCCGGGAGCTCGGTGTGAGCTGGAGCTGGGGCTGAGTTCGGGATGCAGCCCCGGCAGGAGCCCAGGCCGGAGCAGGGGATGCCTGAGAGAGGCCAAAACCGCTCTGTCCCTGCAGCGAACGGGAGAGTTCCCGGCTCGGAGCGGCCCCAGCCCCGGGGAGCTCCAAGGGGCTCGTGTTGATCGCTCTTTATCGGGCTCGATGGGGTTAAAGCACAGCAATGTTTCAATCTGGCCACGCTTTGTGGGGGCTGATTGATAGAAAGAGTGAGATAGGGGATGTTCTGCAATTCTGGAGAAGAAAGATCTGTTGGGGGCTGTTCCTAAGAAAACTTGAAGCTCCTTAGGCAGCAGAATTTCCTGGCAGCAGTCAGGTGTTGTGCAAGACACGCACACATCGCAGCGATGACACAGATACAGGAACGAACACGCAAAGAAACGGCACCATAAATCACCGAACTGGCTCGGGGGCTTTTCAGGGTTGTGACGGGACTGCCCCGCTCCCATTCGCTGGTGCTCCCGCCACGCCTCGTCCTCCGTGACCTCATTGTTCAAAACGGGCACAGGGACGATGCCGTCACCGCTCCTTCATAATTGGGGATCGGCACCGCGCAGATCCCGGAGCGTTTATGGAGCCCCGGTGAGGGGACAGTGTCCGGAGCCCGGTGAGGG
>NW_026625362.1:13874-15581 GCF_030028575.1 Malurus melanocephalus | reverse complement strand
CCCCTCACCGGGCTCCGGTCACTGCCCCTCACCGGGCTCCGGTCACTGCTGTCCCCTCACCGGGCTCCGGTCACTGTCCCTCACCGGTCTCCGGTCACTGTCCCCTCACCGGTCTCTGGTTATTTCCGCCGCTCCTGCAGCTCCAGAGGTGCGCGGGCAGTGGCAGCAGCGCAAAACCGGAGAAACGCGTGCGAGTCCCTACAAAAAGAAACATCAGGAATCCGCTCTGACCAATCAGTGCTAGAGGGCGACAGTGACGGGCGAGATAAATCAGCGAATGGGAGCGCGGGCCACTCCCGCACACAGCACCGAACCGCCCCTCGGTCTCTCCATTTTCCCGAACTTTCACCCATAAACATCCTCTGGGGCAGTGCCCGGTCCGGGCAGGAGGCGGAGGAAGCGCCGGGCGGAGTCCCGAGTGCAGCAGAGACTCCTCCCGCAGCCCCGCTGGAGCCCAGAGCGGAGCAGGACAAGGATTCCTCCCCTGAGTGAGAGGCGGTGACAKGGCCCGAGTGTGACCCCCAAACCCTGCGGCACCGGGGGCGGGGGAGAGAGGGAATGGGGGATGGAGCGACGCGTCGGAAGAAAGGAAGGGTGGGATGGAGGTGTTTTCTAAGGATTTGGTTCACTTCTCATTCTCCTGCTCCGATCTGTTAATAAGGGGGACATGAGGGATAATGAGAGGCTGCACAACCATTTAATTAAAAAAGAAAAAATAGGGGGACAGCCAGGCACAGGGCCACAGCCAGGGCACAGCCTGTGACAGCACAACTGCCCAGGGCCGGGGGTGTCGGTGCCAGCAGAGCACGAGGCCCCTTCCAGAGCCCTGGGAACAGCCCCAGCCATGCCAGCCCTGGGCTCTGGGTGACACTGTCCCCTCCCTGTCCCTGCACTCACCCAGATCTTCTCTGGGTGTGTTTCTGTGTGTGAGTCCCGCTGCTGATCCATTCTGGGGTTTCTCTCCAATCCCACCCCTGGGTCTGGGCTCACTCTGCCCCAGCAGAGAAGCAGCTTCTCCCTGCCTGTGCCCAGCAGGATCCTGAACCTGAGGAAGCTCCGTCCCCCTGGCTCCTGATCATCTATTCTGGGCATCCACGGCATTCTCAGCAATCTCAGCAACGGCTTCATCCTTCCTTGGCCTCATTCCAGTCTCACCAATGGAATCCTCTGGCACCCGAGGCCACTCTGCCTTCTCCATTCTGGATCCGTTGGGATCCGGGGGCTCCTCTGCGCTCTCACAGTCGGAGCTGTTCCGCCACGGACTCGCTGCAGCCGTAGAGCTCTCACCGTTCCACACTTGATCCAAAGGATCCTGCAGCCRAATCGAGTCCCCGGCAGCCTCGACATCCCCGAGGCAAAATCGCGTCTCCAGATCTGGAATCATTTCGCACTTAGACGGATCTTGAATCGGAGGCATCAGCACGGATGGCCCAGGAACACCAAGCCGAGCTCCCAGTGCAGTTTCACAGAGCGAGGAGCGCACGATGAGAGGCCCCGGCCGGTCCCGGTTCCCCTGAGATGCTGCGGCAGCACCTGCGGGACACAAGCGCAGCCTCGGTGAGTTCCGGACCGGGACAGGCGGGGACAGTCCCCMGTGTGTCCGGGGCACTCAGACCCTTCGAAGCCGTCACTGACCCCATGAGGGTCTCTCTGACTTTTTTTGTGGCACCGCCTGAGAACGGCAGGTGGCTCCTGGTTGGCAAGACA
>NW_026625362.1:10864-11976 GCF_030028575.1 Malurus melanocephalus | reverse complement strand
GAGAGCACAGTGAGACTGAGAATGAAAAGAAACATCCCCTGAAAGCTTCACTGCACTCAAACTTACCAGTACTTTAACTTCTCTGATACTTTTAACTTGTGCCTTAATAGATATCTTAACAATTCAACAAAGGGGCAGCACCTACGAGCATCAAACCTGACTCACACCTTAATGTGACAGTTAAACTGGAATGTAGACAGCGCTTAACCTAAATTAGGACTGTGAGGTAAATTTAACAATTTAATGGAGGAACAACACTCGATAGCCTTTATCTCTATTTATAACTCAGCCTTACTAGCGGCCTGACTCACTCGGATAACCGAGGAACCCAAATACCCCAGAGAGCGGCATTTCTGCCCGCAGACACAGAACACAGACACACTGTGTGCACACACAGAGTCAGTGTCAGGGAATGTCAGAAATTCCGTCCAGGGCAGGGCAATGCTCGCTCCGGGCCCTTTTCCACCTCCGCAGCGGGGGAAGGGCTGAGCCTCGATGAGGAGGAGGATCAGCCAAAGCTCCGTCGTTTTTTGGGGAGCAGCAAATGGAGAGTTCCCGGCTCGGAGCGGCCCCGCTCAGAGGGAGCTCACTGAGCCAGGAGAGCTCCATGGAGCTCTCCTTTTATGGAGCGCTGTTTATCGCACTCCAAGAGAGTTTATTTTAGTCACAGCAATGTTTCATCCTTTCCTCAGCTTGGGGTTGTGAGCCAGCTTAGAAAATGAGACCAGGGATGTTGTGCCTTTCACGAGGGCAAATAGTACGTACAGGATAAATAGTGTGTACAGGGTAATTAGTGTGTACAGGGTAATTAGTGTGTACAGGGTAATTAGTGTGTACAGGTAATTAGTGCCTACAGGGTAATTAGTGTGTACAGGGTAAAAAGTGTGTACAGGGTAATTAGTGTGTACAGGGTAATTAGTACGTACAGGGTAATTAGTGTGTACAGGGTAATTAGTACGTACAGGGTAATTAGTGTGTACAGGGTAATTAGTGCGTACAGGGTAAATAGTGTGTACAGGGTAATTAGTGCGTACAGGTAAATGGTGCCTACAGGGTAATTAGTGCGTACAGGGTAATTAGTGTGTACAGGGTAATTAGTGTGTACAGGGTAA
>NW_026625362.1:5118-9649 GCF_030028575.1 Malurus melanocephalus | reverse complement strand
TGAAGCCCCCATGGGCCGCTGCTCAGCTTCACCGCGGCTCTGGGGTGACAACGCTCAGCAGGGTCCTTTCCCCTGGGGCTGCAGAGGGGCCGGGCCCCGCTCCTGGAGGTGCCCCCGGGCTCCTGTTGCAATTCCTGCCCTGCCGTGTCCATCCCATGGCTCTGGACAACTGCCCACGGGAAATCCTGGGGTGTTTCACCCAAAGATAGGAGCAGTTCCTGAGCTCTGCCCCACCTTTCCCCTGCACAGCCCTGGGCTCTGTGGGGTTTGATGGGGCCGAGCACAAAGCAGCTCCCAGGGTTTCGTGTTCTGTGCCCTGGGTTGGATCCTGGTTCTCTCAAATGCCATTGGGAGCTCTGGTATCCAAACCAGTGAGGATTCCTGACAGATTTCACTCAGTTGTAAATTTAAAATATAATTAATCCTTTCTGCCTTCCTTTTGGCCACTGTGGAGTTTGTAAATCCCACTGGATTCCCCAGGCCCTGCTGACTGCTCCCACTGTTCCTGGTACAAACTGGGACCCTCCGGCCGATGCCATCCCTGGAGCAGCTCCAGAGTGAGGAATGATTTGATTCAGCAATATTTTCAGTGTTTGTTTTGCAGTGAAACACTTCAGGCACCTGGAAAATGCACCAGGAAAAGGAATTCACAGTTCTCAGTATGGGATTGCTCTGTGAAGTCAATTTACCAACAACCCCCGGAATTTTCCAGACAGCAGCACCCACATCAGCACATATTCATAGTACTTGGGTATTTTTTCTATATTTGTCACCTTTTTGAGTTTTGAAGGCAAAATTTCAGTCATTTTACAGCTCATTTCTTCCTTTCTGAAGTGTTGGTTTACACATTTTTTCTGCTCTCTTATGATTAGATTGTGCTCTCTGTTCACTCTTTCTCTCATAATCACCTCAGGAGCTGTTCCCTGTCCAGTGCTGGTGTCTGTCCATCCACTGGGATGAAATCCAGAATTTCACATTTCAGTTCCCTGGCAACCTCTTGCACCACGTTCAGGTCATGTTGAAAACCTGGTAAAGCCAGGTTTTCACAATGAGATGTATCATTGTGAAACCAAAACGTGTTTTTTGTCTGTGCAACCTCCTTATCTGCCTTGACCGCAAACATATTTCCCCTGTTCGGTTTTATTCTGTTTGTGTGGTTTGTTCTGCAGTGCTGAAGTTGAACTTTGTGCAGCCAGTTGTTCTGCTCCTGTGTGTCTGTTCTATATTTGGCAAAGTACATGTTTGTGTGCACACAAACAGTCTCCAGATGGCACTAAGCCAAAGCACAATCCAATCCCTCTAAATATTCCCATTTGTTTGCTTTTTCAGTTCCAATGTCCTGTTAGAGCAACCATTTCATCCTTATGTCTTACAAAAACTCACAGCAGAGTTTTAGATTCATTTCCTCCCCCAGGATGGTGACTGCAAACCCAGAAATGCCTTTCTTGGAAACAAAGTTGTTGCCCACTATGCATCATTTTGACTAAACCCAAAACCAGTTCTTCCCTTCTGTGCACATTTCCCAGTCCTGGTTCTCTGTCAGACTTTGAGTCTGAATCCAGCTGGGCTGGAATTGAAACTTTTTGTGGTTGTTTGTACAATCACAAGAATTTTGATACCACACCCCACTCATACCCTGGAGTGTTTTTCACTGTGGAGCCCAGCGGGATGAACAACAGAGGATTTTTCCAGGGTAATTTCCTTTCCCATTGTTCAGGCTCCCTCCTGTCCCAAATCTCTGTGCCTCAATGTCCCAAATCCCTGTGCCTCAATGTCCCCCAGCCCTCGGGCTCTGTCCCTCAGTGCATTCAGGGATTGTGAAGCAGCAGCTCCGTGGCTGTGACTGCTCACAAACAGCTGGGCCAAACTTTGCTCACATTAGGGAGCTGTTTGGCAAAATGTGCAATGACTCATCCGTGAGACACTGGGCAATGCGCCAGAACCCTGGGGAAAATTGGTTTTCTCAGAATCAAAACATTCAGATGATCTCTGGGAGATGCAAAGCTCAAAGACAGAACCCTCCCCCAGTGCTCCCAGTAGCTGATGTAACGCAGCCCCAGGTCCATCTGCCCACACATCATTAAATCATCTTAGGGAGTTTTTCAAGTGTCCACATGGCAATCACTGATTCTTGATCCATGTCCAACCATGTCAAGGAACATCTGCAATTCCCTCACAGTTTAAGGCTCCTGCTCTGTTTACTTTCCCCTTGGAGAATTTCAAAACACACGAATGTCCCAGCCATTTTCCCCCCTCAGAGATTTTCAAACCCCACAAATGTCCCAGATATTTCCACCCCTCACCCCTTTTCCCTCAGAGAATTTCAAACCCCACAAATGTCCCAGATATTTTCCCCCCTCACCCCTTTTCCCCCCATTCCCTGTGACGGTTTCACACCCAGAAGTTCAATCATTCAGCACTCGGGTCCCTGCTCTGCTCTTCAGTGTCCTCTCAGCACATCAGCAGAGCCCCGTGGGGATCAAAGCTCTTCCATTGCTCTCGTTCCTCTGCCAGTGCAGTCCCAAAAATAGTGGGGTTGTTTTTAAACCCTGGTGCTAATTCAGTTCTGGCTGTGGATTTTCCCACTGAGATGGGAACAGTTCATGTCTAGAGTAGCCCAGAGATGTGCAGGGAATGTGACCTTGAAATGTGTTCCAGTGAACCCTCTCAAATTCCCTTTAGTGGGGTGAGCAGTGTGGATGGCTCAGCTCCCATCTTTTATTAATTGCTATTAACTCCTGTGCTAATTAATCATCTCAGACATTCGTGGCTGTGCCTGGCAAAATTGGGGGGGTTGAACCCAGAGTCACATTGCACCGTGAACCCACTCCCTAAAAATCTTAACATCACTAAAATTAGTGATTTTTTTGACTTTTTCTTTTCAGCTTGCAGGAATATTGTTTCACTCTTACTAGGCCTTTTTTGCACATTCAGTTGCATTCTTATGGGTTCTATTCATTGGTTCCTTCCACGAAGGATGTTTTTGCATCCTTGGTTTGATTTGGGATAAGCTCAGATCAGGAAGTCACTCCCTGCCCTATGAAAATGGAATGTTCCAAACAATAATAGTCAGGAATAAACTCACATTAGACTCAGTGATTTTAATCTGAATTTTCCCTTCACAAGACTTCATCTGTACTTTCAGTTTTCCTCCATTAATGGTTCTGGAGAGTTCAGCACGTACAAGAATCCATGGGTTGTCCATCATTTCCCCAGTTTGAATTTATTTGGATGGAAAAGGTGYCCGTTTGACCGACAGCTGTGACAAGGTCACCCCTTCCCTTCCCTTGCAGGGTGTTTCATATGGAATAAAGCAGCTCCTGTATTCACCCAAAATCCGAATTTTCCATTTCCCAGAAGCTTTTCTGGGGCAGAAACTTCTGGTTCCCTTCACAATTTCTCTGCTCTTGCCAGGAGAGAGCTCGGAGCAGTCCTGGGTTTTACCTGAGGGTGCTCTCAGTGTCCATCCTTTTACAAAATGCACCTGGATTTGTTGCCAATATTCCTAATTCAGGACTGGAACTGAGGAATTCAGGAAGGAACTGAGCTCCTTCCCCTGCCAAGAGAATCCCCCCTCCCTGAGGGCAAAGTCCCCCGCTCGTTGATTTACATCTGACTCTGTTATTTTATTACCTTTGATTGTTTTTATTGTACATTATCTCCTCCTGCAGCTGCCATGTTTAACACTCTGCCCATGGGGATTCAGACCCAAATATAATCCTTATTTCTCCTGACAATCCAATTGCTTAGAGCAGCCTTGTCCTATGCCACAGATGGAACAAGAGTGACATTAATTGAATTTATTATCAAATAGACCGGGGCAGGAGAATGAGAAGTGAACCAAATCCTAAAGAAAACACCTCCACCGTTCCCTCCATCCCCCATTCCCTCTCTCCCCCGCCCCCGGTGCCGCAGGGTTTGGGGGTCACACTCGGGCCCTGTCACTGCCTCTCATTCAGGGGAGGAATCCTTGTCCTGCTCCGCTCTGGGCTCCGGAGGGGCTGCTTAAGCCGTGAGTGCTGCACGAGGGCGGATCCTTGGCTTCGTTCCCAGCCCGGGCACCGCGCCAGGGGTTCTTTAGAGATGGTTATCAGAGATTGAGAAAGGGAGTCAGGTTCTGTGTTGTCGGTCCGTGGGGGCGATCCCGCGCTCCCATTGGCTGATTTCTCCCGGCCTCTCTGTCCTTTCGCGCGCTGATTGGTCAGAACGGGGTTCTTAAAAACTCCCAGGGCACGATACGCTCTGCCTTTACCCGATCGCCGTCTCCGTCTCCGTCTCCATCGCGACTCTGGAGCTTCAAGAGCGGCGGGAGCGGCCAGAGCCCGGTGAGGGGCAGTGACCGGAGCCCGGTGAGGGGACAGCAGTGACCGGAGCCCGGTGAGGGGACAGCAGTGACCGGAGCCCGGTGAGGGACAGTGACCGGAGCCCGGTGAGGGGACAGC
This sequence comes from Malurus melanocephalus, assembly GCF_030028575.1. Lineage (NCBI taxonomy): Eukaryota > Metazoa > Chordata > Aves > Passeriformes > Maluridae > Malurus > Malurus melanocephalus. The sequence goes on along the minus strand of NW_026625362.1, from coordinate 5,207 downwards.
AGTGACCGGAGCCCGGTGAGGGGCTGGGAGCCCCTGAGGCGAGAGAGGAGTCCGGGACAGGGAATGGGTTAGGACGGGATGACCCTGAG
>NW_026625362.1:3596-4980 GCF_030028575.1 Malurus melanocephalus | reverse complement strand
CTCCTCCGTGCCTCCCCCGGTGGCGGAGCCGAGTTCCGCCTTCCCAGCCCAGAGCCGCCTCTCTCCGTTATCAGACCTTATCAGCCAAAGGGCGCTGCCAGCGCTCGGTGTGTCCTGGCTCCGTGCCGCCAGGGCAGGGAATGCCGGGGACAATCCGGAGCCCCCTCAGGGCTGATTTTTGTCACCTCAGTCCCCTCAGTGCCTGCCGTGGGTTTCCTTGTCCTTCTGGAACCACCCCAGAACTCCCCCTGTGTCCCTGGCACTGCATGTTCATACCCAGCCCTGTATTTCTATGTTCATAGAATCGTTTCTGTATTGCCAGGACACCTGTGCTGCCACAGCGATGTCCCTTGGGTGGGACAAGGTGCCAGCAGTGCCAGATTGGGATGTGACCCCACAGGGACCATTCCCAAAAGGTCGCACTGGATGATCCTCGTGGGTCCCGTCCGAGTGCGAGGATTCTGTGATGCTGTGCCATGGCCGGGTGTGACCCCGGCTGTGTTACGGTGCCAGCGCTGCTGCTGTCGGTGCCTTCCTCGTGATTTCATTGCTGTTTGTGGTGGCTGACCCAACCCATCCATACATTCCATCCCTGCCTGTGCCCAAAATAGCTGCTGTCCCTTCCTGCGCCGGTGCCGCGGGCAGAACGGGAATGGCGGGGGTGGAGCCGCTCTCTTTGTGATCGGAGCCCGCAGCTGAGAGCTTTCTCTCTGTCCTGGCAGCGTTTGCTGAGCGGAGGCTTCGCCTCGGAGGGGATTCCTGGTGCTCGGTGACAGCCACAGGAGCGTCGCTTCTGTGTCACCACCGATCTGCGGGGAGCAGGGACCGGGCAGGGCTGAGCCGGCAGCGCCTCCTGAGCCCTCCTGAGCCCTCCTGAGCCCGGACCTGCCCGGATCCCTCATGGGTCTCTTAACCTGCGATCGTCGTTGTCAAACTGTGCCCGAGGCTGATCTCCAAAAGGCTTTCTCAGCACTCCTGGTGTCCCCTGAACCAGGTTCTCTTTATGCCAAGAACGATCCCACCTGTGAGCTGGAGAAGAGTGAATTGTGCTCCATTCATGGGGTTGTGAAGGCGCTCCTGTGTTCCCAGAATGGATCAGCAGCCGGGGTTACACGCTTGCCTTTGGAACAAGAAGCCTTATATCCTAAGCCCGATGGTGCCACTTGCGCAGTGAGAGGAGATCTGGAGAATGGGTTCTGCTCCAGAAACGGGAGAGTGAAGGTGCCTCATGGTCCCCAGGGCAGGTCAGCATCATGGGATAAACACAGGAACACCCTGAAAGGATTTCTGGGTGAGTGCAGGGCCAGCCCTGCAGGGAGGGGACAGTGTCACCCAGAGCCCAGGGCTGGCAGGGCTGGGGCTGTTCCCAGGGCTCTGGAAGGGG
>NW_026625362.1:0-2276 GCF_030028575.1 Malurus melanocephalus | reverse complement strand
GGGGGCACAGGGAGGGGATGGGGGGCACAGGGGCACAAGGTGTCCCCCCTTTGGTTCCAGTGCTGTCTCTGCTCCTCCCTGCAGGGTTCCTGTCCAGGGCAATGCTGAGTGTGTGTATTTGAGCGATGGTGGATTGAGGAGCATGAGCTGCTCACAGCAACTGCCCTTCATCTGCAGCAGACCCCAAACTCATCTGTAGCAGGGATTGGAGGAAGGACCTCCCCTGTGCTGGGCAGGTAAAAGTCTGACTCTTCCTCCCCAGCACAGGGATGTTCTTCCTCACCCACAGTGTCTGTCTTGCACTCAACCTCAGCGTAACACCATTGCCTGAACTTGGAATATTTTTATACAATCCTGACAGTGCCTGCCCTAACTGTCCCCTCAGTACCTGCTCTAACTGTCCCCTCAGTGTCTGCTATGCAGGAGAGGAACCCCCAGGAAAAGGAAATGATGTAGGAGCTGCTGTGTGGCCTCCTGAGGCTCGGGGTTTCTTACTCCTTCTGAAACTTTACCAGAAATATTTAATTTCTTTAGCACTTTGTATTTATGCCCAATATCCCCAATGTTCTAACAAAGTCAACAAATCTATATTTTTTTATATATGGAACAGCTTGAAAATAACAAGCATGCAAAGCTCGGTGACAGAAATAAAACCTGAGCAAAACTGGACAGTGAAAAGAGAGACGTGGTGTCTTTGGGTGAAATGTCCTTGCCCTGAGCTGGCAGSGAGAGGAGGAACAAGAACGTGGCTCAAAGGAACGGGAGAGGAGGAGAGATGGGGCTGGAGCTGTGGGACGCAGCGGGGATGGCCCTGGGGCAGCCGGGATTTTGCTGTCCAGCTCTGTGGGATGAAGTGAAGGGATGTAAAACCCGTCAGGAAAAAGAGAGGAGGAAGAGCAGATGGAGGAAACCTCCGACAATTTGGATTCTGCAAAGTCGGAGCCACCGACAGCGCTGCGATGGGTGCGCTCTGCCCCTCCCCAGGCTGCAGCCCGACCCCCATGAGCAGCTTCCCTGGGGCTGTTTTGCTTTTTGGGCCATTTGTGCCAATTCTGCAGAGTTATTTTTGTTTCTTAGCTTGGTTTATTGAGAACAGGAGGGAGCCCAGCGCGGGGCGCCCCCGGCCCTGGCGCCTGTGTGCTGTTTTGAGGCAGGGGGAGCTTGCTGTGGGTTAAGATTTCTCTTTTTTTGTTTCCTTTCTTGGGATTTTTTCTTTCCCATTTTGTTGTTGTGATACACTGATTGCCAGATCATCCTTTTGATGGGTGAGCGATTAGTGAAGACAATGGGGCCTATGGCCCATCTAAACGATCTTGCTAAGCCCTGGGAGGGGGTTTGTGTGTTTGTTTGTGTGGTGGGGGGGTAACTTCACTTCCTTCCCTGTTTGGCTGAGAGAAGGAGATCTACCCGCTATCTGCTTGGGGGAGATCTCGCCTGCTCTTTTCCTGCAGAGCCCAGCATCTCGGCTCGTTGGTTCCTTTTTGCTGCACTGTGATTTTCTCCCCTGTGCCTTGCCGGGGATCCCCTGAGATTGCAGCTTCAGGGGTTGAGCTCTGCTCCATCCCATCTCGCAGCCGTGGGATTCTGCTCGTCTCTTTGCCGTCCTGGGTTTCTTTCTTGCTGTCCAGAGGAGCACCGAGATCGGCGTTTCCGCTGTGAGTTTTGCAGAGAAACTTTTCTCCCTCTCCCTCTGCCATTTTTGTGTCAATCATTGGCCACTTGAGAGATCTGAACCAGCCGGGACCCGCGCCCCACAGCGCCCCCTGCAGGCGCGGGGGAATCATTGCACCTGCCGGCCGGGAGCCAACAGCGCCCCTGCCGGCTGGGACTGGAACTGCACCAAAGGGGAGGGTGTGTCTGTGAGGCTGTCACTGGGTTTGGGACTGGGCTGGTTGTTGCTATTGTTGCTGTTATTGGTTTCACTTTGTTATATATATATATATATTAGTAAAAACTGTTCCTTTTTACCCATATTCTTGCCTGAAAGCCTGTGATTTTTCAAAGCTATAATAATTCGGAGGGAAATGGGTTGCTGTGCACTCCAAGGGGGGTCCCTGCCTTCATTAGCAAACACCTGTCTTTGGAACCAAGACAGAGCCCTTTGGGAAAAGGGAGCGCGGAGTTGATAACGGGCGCGGCTCCTCAGTCGGGGCCGGAGCGGATCGGGCTCAGCAGCGGCCCGGGGCTGCCGCCTCGTGGGCGGATTCGAGTGAAACCATTCTGAAAGTGAGATTTGCATCGTGCACCAGCCCCGCCGAGCTCGGCAGTCAACAAAA
>NW_026625361.1:3820-13787 GCF_030028575.1 Malurus melanocephalus | reverse complement strand
TTAAGTTGAAACCATATAATTTGATTTCCTTTTCAATATTTTCCCTGGTTTTTTGGGTTTGGTTTTTTTTTGTTTTTGTTTTTTTTTTTTCTGTTGTTCCAGTTTCTCTGGTTTGCATCAGGCTGAGCCTGGTCTTATATTTGGTTGCCAAATAACCTTGCCAGAACAAACTGGAGCCTTCCTTCCAAACTTCTTCCTTCAGCTTCCTATGACAGTGATTCCACAAGGAATGTCCCCCAGGGAATTTGGTTGTACATTTGCCAACTGTGCCTCTTCAGGTTCGTAATAGTTGAGAACTCAGCTGAGAAAGGTAATGTTTTTGTCACTGAAGCTATTTTAAGAAAGACACCTTTTGCTTTTTCCTAAAAGTGTTTTAATTTCTACTGAAGATGCAATGTAAAATTACATAAGATACAATCTCTTCTCTCAGATGATGTCTTTTTCTACCACCCCTTTCAAGCAACGCAGTTTTATTATGTAACTTTTGCATTAGCATAGGAGTAATAAAGATCAGAAGTGGGTAACTGTATTCATAATGAGAACCAAATCTTCAGGTGGTTGAAGTCAGCAGGTCCAAGTGGGGTTTGGTTGGTTGTTTTAAACCATCTGGAAATCTTGACTCATGGTTCTGTGCACCTGATGAAGAAACTCCATGTAATTCCAGCCGGAGAAACTTGTGCAAACAGGCACAAAGGACCAACTTTGCAACGAAAAACTAACTTTGAATAAAGGAAAAATCTCTCTTTTCTCAGGATGGCCTAGTTAACTCCACAGCCCCATCAAGGTGTGCATGAAGGCTCTTACCTTTGGGTTTACTTCAAAACTAAATGGCAAAATCTTTATGGATGGGAATCTGGAATTATGGCAATACCCAATATTACCCAATGACTTTGATCAGTTCTTGTAGTATTTGCCATCATTGCCCTAATTTCCCTTTCTGATTGGAGTGATAGCATGAAGATAAAATAGAACATCTATCAGAACTGTTGTACACCCAGTGAAGGCAGCATATTGCAGAGAGAACTTGGGTGCCATGTCCCTAAACAGGATCAGGGATTTGTTTTGGGATCCCACACAGCCCCAGGAGACACGAGTTAACATGTGTGTAAGGCACAGCCCTGCTCTGTGGCTGTCCAAGGCATGGCATATTTGGAAAAATCTGGAAAATGCTCACAGAAGCATGAGAACAGAGGGCAGATTAATAACTGCTTTATTCTAAAATCTGTTAAAAGATTTTAGACAAAACAACATGGATTGATTTTGTCAGCTTAAAGAAGGCACAGAATTTAAATGAGTATGTGCAAAGTGAGACAATAAATCAGTGACCCACAGTTTTGATCTTTTCCTTGAAGACATGAATATCAAGCGTCCAGCAGACAATATTGCTGTTTGTCCATCGGAGCTGTCTGCAGTTCAGTGTGACCACAGCACTGCCAGCCAGGCAAAGCAGCTGCATCTTGGGCAAGGGACAATGTGAGAAACATTGTGAGAGGGTTGAGTAGTGGAGTGAGTGCCAGGGCTGACTGGCACCTTGCAGTGCCCTTCTCCCAGCACAGCAAACCCCTGGTGCTCACAGTCCCCTCTCTTCACTTACCATGCTCTCCTTTGCTTTATCCAGGGAGTGAAGAGCTTTCTTTTTAACTTTCCACTCACACAGTAATTCTGCTCACATCCATTTTCTCTCAATATGAAAATATCCCATTCCTCTTGTCCATGACACGCACTTCTAGGATTATAGAAAAAGTGGCCAAGAAACCTTTCTGGTTTTTGCACATATCTCCTGTCACATAATTTTTAAAGCCCTGTGGTGGCAGGATGCTGAGGGGTCCCTACCCTCCCAGTGTCCCTGGGGCCCCATGTCTGTTCCAGCCCTGCCTGGAAATGCGGCTGGGCTGGGGGTGCCGGTGACAGCTCTGTTCTGCCCTGTCCCACTGCTGTGTAGGGGTGGAGCTGGTGGCACAGTGAAAACAGGAGCAGAAGAGCCTCTCCAGTGGCTTTGGGGAAGCCCCACTGCAGTGTGGCTGTGTGGCTGTGGGTCCAGGCATGACCGTGGTGCTGCTCACAGGGCATGGCAGAGCGTGCTGGACTGAAATCGGCTCTTTGTACATCAGCTGGTGGTGCTGACACATAGAAGGAATCACCCTTCACCTGTGCAGGACCCTGAACAGWTGTCTCCCACAGAGAGGAGGCACAAAAAGCTTCTCTAAAGTGTTCCCACATTTCTCTCCCTAATTTGCCATCCAACCCTGCTCAGCACCAGCAGAGGCCTTCCAGGCAATGCTGGCTTTAGCTAAACATGGTCCTCTTTGCCTCCTGAGTAGAAGATGTGTTTCAGAAGGGATCTTGGAGTGGGRTGTGCTACTCTGGAATTCCAGATGATTGCTAGGGTTATCAGTCTGATTTATAACCATCTGTAAAGTTGAAATTCATTTAATGGAAGGTTTTACATAAGAGAAATGCTTGGTTTGTTCTGTGCCTACAGAAAAACTGTTAATCATGGCAAAGATAATGTTTACATGGCTGGTTGCAGGTCCTTCCTTCGAGCTTCTTTAGGATCTGGGAAGAACAAAAGCCTCAGCCGAGGTTGGGACGTGTCACTCAGTCTCGGAACACATTGTTTCTCCTTCTGAATGGACAGAAACGCTGCAATTCAGATGATGGATTTCTTTGACAGGGGATTTCTCAGTTCTGCTGAGTGCATGGATTAAAGCTGCTATTCTCTTTTTGTTCATAACAGGGTGTCTGCTTTCCTGACCACAGATCCTGGACAGAAATCCAGGAGCGACACAAGAGGAGCAGGAGGTTTGAGTGAGCAGGGTTGGCGTGGGCAGGGCTCTGGCTGGTTTTTGGCATCTGAGCCACAGCACCACTTCCGCTCCAGCTGAGCTGGAGCTGCCTGGGACATTCTGTTCCTGCCAGTCCACCACAAACACAGTCCTGAGCAGCACACAGCAGCTTCATTGGGCTGGGTGAATGGGCCAGGCTCAGCCTGTCCCGGGCTGCAGGGGGTCGATCAGAGCACAGCTCCTGTGCTCAGGGCATTGCCAGCTCTGGGAAATCCGTGGGAATTTCTCCTGCACCTCTTCCTTACCTGCCACCCAAACTCAATTTGCAGTGAGGTTGTGCGCAGCCCCGAGGACCCAGAGAAAATTCATTACTCAGCAGCAGTTCCACTGGACCCAGTATTTTCACCAGAAGTTTTAATTTCCTCTGGCAGTTTTTCTGAGCAGTTTTACAGCTCAACCTTGGTGTTCTCAGCTGAGCTGCTCTGCCTGTTCCCTGCCTAGAAAATGCTGTGGCATTCTGATACTGAACCGTGAGCTACTTGTGCCAGAGACTCCGGTAATTTCAGTTGTCTCATCCTACTCAGAGAATACACATATTTTACTACTCTTCCAATTATAGCAATTATGTTTACTATTATACTGTATTCAAGCTATTTGCTGACCAGCAAAAAGAAGGGGAAAAAAAGATAAAAAATATATTACTTCTTTGGAATACAACTTATATTGTAGAGTTATTTTTCTGGTGCCCAGAGAAGCTGTGGCTGCCCCACCCTTGGAAGTGTTCAAGGAGTGGAACTTGGAGCAACCTGGTCTGGTGGAAGGAGCCCAATTTTACTGTCCAAAGACAAAAAATGGTGCATTTAGAGTATCTGTTCCTAAAAGGAATTTGGGAACTTGCAAGGCTACTTGCAATGGGTGATTAAGCAATTGAAGAGATGCACCAAGTTTTGTTTTGTCAGGAAATGTTTTGGGAAGCMTAAGTAAGTGTGTGTCCACTAATGAAGCAACAATCAGGGTTACAAGATTAGGAAAAATTTTCTGTTAGGTAGATATTGAGCAATAAGAAATTGAATTACTGTATCTGATTATTTAGGACAACATGTTCCATTGTGTGTGTGTGTAGCGGCATCTGGGCTTAAAGGTTTTCTATGAAAGCTGTGAAACTTGTAATAACTCCAACTTGGAGTGTCTGAAATGTAAATAATGAGTGAATTGCAGAAAAGCTTCAAAGGCTGAATCTTCAGACACAGGATTATGAGTGTGCTGGAACACAGTTAGCAAGTGTGTAATAACCACGCAATTTCTTGATTCTGCAGATTTTCTAGGATTCAGAATAAGATTTGCCCTTTTTTTTTTAACTCTACAAGTGAATAGAATGTTCATATGTTTGGATCAGGTTTTGAGAGGCTTCATTTTTCAAGGCTGGTTAAAGATCAGAGTACTTGAAAAGGGCAATGGAAGGAAAACACTATCACCATTTAAAGCTATCCATAGCAGCATCTGGCCTTGATATCCTCTTAGATCTAGGATGGATCGATTCTGATATTTGTAATCCTGCAGTTGGAAGGTCACATTCCCCTCCAGATGTTCCATGAAGTTTTTTTCTCAGTTGGCTTTGATATGGGAGGCAGCACCTCCTTGAAATTGTCAGTTTGAGATGACACAGTCTTTGAGGCAGAGGGAAGGGTTCGAGGCAGAGGTCTGGCCAATCCTTGAGAAATAATTCCTATGTTAAGAATGGCCTTTGTTCTTGTGCTTCGGGTTTTTGCAGAGGTCAATTCTTTATTGTTGTTCTCTTAATGAGTGACACATTTTTTTTCTGGTTTCTCCTCCCTTAAGGGCTGGATTTTGCGCAATGCTGCAGTGCTTTGTTTAGGTTGTGTCTCTTGCTCCACATGGCTTTAGGCTTTTCTATGGATGGGCAATGAACTGAGGCAAATCCTGAGTCCCCATGAAGGCAAGGGGGGCTCAGCACCATTTCTGTTCTCTCTTGGACACAAAGATGTTCAGTGTTCTCTGCTCTTCCCTTACCCACAAGGGTCAACCTCCTGATTTCCATGAAGAAACCCGAGTGTCTACTAATTACTTGAGCGTGGCTACCAGAAATTCATCCAGCCACATTAGCATTCAATAATAACATTACCCTGATGTGGTGACCAGCAGGTCAAAACATGAGTGAGTGGCCAGGGAAGGTCCCTTCTGCTCCTGCCAGCTTTGGCCATCTAAAGGCATCAGCAGTGGTGAATAGGAAATAGGAAATTCCTCCCTGTGAGGGTGGGGAGGCTCTGGTACAGGGTGCCCAGAGAAGCTGTGGCTGCCCCTGGATCCCTGGCAGTGCCCAAGGCCAGGCTGGACAGGGCTGGGAGCAGCCTGGGACAGTGGAAGGTGTCTCTGCCCATGGCAGGGGGTGGCACTGGATGAGTTTTGAGACCCCTTCCAACCCCAAACCATTCTGGGATCCTATGATTTTGTGACTCTATGTGTCCCTGCTTTTGCTAGAAATATTGAGTTTCATGGCTTTTCCCTCTGTCTGCTGTAAAAGGTGAATTAAAAGACCACAGAGCAATGCTCAGATTTCTTTTCAGTGTTCAGCTGGATGAAGGAAGATCACTGACACACAGCCCCTGGTATGGTTTGCCAGTGTAGCCTTTTTGTGGGGAGAAAGCCTTGCACATTCCTGTTCCAGCCTAAGTGCATTGACCTGGCAAGAATGGATATTCTTCAGATACAAAAACCTTAATTGAAATGGAAAAGAAAAACAAGAAAGGAGGCCAGAAATGCCATCCAGTGAGGCTCTCAGCACACACCTAAGGTAGATCCCTATGCAGTGCAGCTGAAAAATACTTCAAAGAGCTTAAAAAATTATCAACAAAATGAGAGCAGCAGCTGAACTAATGAAGCATARGTTTCTAAATAAGTGGGTTTGTTCTGCATGTCTCTCTTCCAGTCTTCTCTCTAGATGGAGCTGTTTGTAAAATAGTCCAGAAAACTGATTAAAATATGTTTTTGRTTTGTTCTGGTCACAGTTATTCTGATTATGGAATTTAGTTTACACTCATATTTTCCCAGACTTTGTGTCTTTGAAGTGGTTCATAACTTTGGTATCAAGGAGATCAACCTGTGCCAAAGACCCTTAGGGGAAAGGAGTAAATCCCCCTGTGCTCAGCCCTGCTCAGGAGCCCACAGGGACCTGACACCTTCTCCTGAGCCTCAGAAATCCTCTAACACCTGGGCTTGAACAAAACCGTGCAACTGGGACACATCCAAGCAGGAAAASTCTCCCAAGAGCTGCCCTGGCTTTGCCCCGATTCTCGGTGTGCTCTGTACTTCGAGGCAGGTGTAATAAAGAAATTGGAAATCAGGGAGAATAACTGAAATTTGTCATGAGAGGAAAACGGATCTCTTGAACCAACTTTGCTCAGAGTGCAGGGAAGGAGCAGGACAAGGGGAAATGTTACAGAGCTCAGGAGGGGCAGAACAGGTGCTCACAGGAGAGAAATCCCAAGATGAAAGAGGTGAAAGTGTCCAGAGGAAAAGAGGCACCAAAGAACACTGGAGCTCTGGCACGGGATTCAAGCTGGAGTGTGTCTGCRTGGATTTGAGGGTGGGAAAAGAAAGCTGAAAGTTGGGCTCTGGAATTTTTAAAAGATCCCAGAGATGGGATTTTGAGATGATCTACACCAGAGGCAATGGGGTTTTTTTATGATCTGTTGCAGTCAGGAACATTTCGTTTCCTAAAGGGTCCCCAAACAGGTCATGGTTTCCCCAGGCTGTCACTTCTGACTTGTTTTGGGTGTGTGTTTCAGTGCAGCCCTTCATATCTGGTAAATATTTCAAATATTAACTATTTTTGTAGGGAACRTATTTGTGACTTCTCTCTGACTTCTCTCTGACTGCAGGTCCCAAAGCAAGAGCCGTGACAGCAAAAGTCTGAAAATATCTGGAGATATTTTCCGATGTTGGACTGATTCAAAGAGAATCCYATGGGAACAAGTTGTGCATTTCTGTATTGCTGCAGGTACTCGGCAGCCTCTGGAATTTTCTTCTCCTTGTTTGCATAAATACAACTTTAATTGTATAAAATAATTACTTGGGTTTAAGCCTAAATATTCAGAATTTTAGTTTTTCAAAGTGACAGTTTGCCAGTTGCAGTATTTCCCTGAACACAGAACAACTAGCTGATTATTTAAGAACAGTAAACATTGCCATTTAGAAACAACAACAAATTCATTTATTGCATCTGTTCTTTCAGTATACATGTGAAGTATGCCTGTGAAGAAATAACAAAATAATACATGAAAAAGAAAAAGGAATGAAAATATGTCCTACATTTATATTTGTGGTGAAACAAAATGTATTGTTTTCTGTAGAAAATTCTTGCAGAATTTAGGAAATTGAACCTCAGAAATAATGAGAATAGCAGGGGGAAATAAATAAAATTGTAATAAGTTAACCTTACTGGAAGTTTATTTAGTTGATTAGTTAATTTGCTTTATTTATTTACCCCCTTCTATTCCTATTATTTTTTAATAAGAACTTACAATATTAATAACTTATGAGAAGTTTAATAACTTATTGGAAATTGAATAAGTTATTAAGCTTCTAATAATTTATTAGAAGAGTTTTTTAATAAAAAATAAATGAAAAAGCTTCTTTAGCAAATTTAATGAACTTCAGGAAAAATAAGAATAGCAGGGGTGATAAAATTCTTATAAGTTTAACAACATCTGTCTTCTAATATCTTTATTAGAGACTTGTTTTTAAACAAATATGTAATAAATTATTTTTCATGGGGATGGGAAAGCCTTCTTTTTTTGTTTGTGGGATGCAGAGAGCACCATCAAAGAATATTCCTGTATTATTGCTCTGAGCTTGTGTTCAAGTATCAGCCTCCTGCTGCTTTCTGTGCTCCTTCAAGGAAAGAGAAGTTCAAGGGCTTTTCAATGTGCATTTTGAAAATTGATCATTGGTTGCAATTTCAGAAAATGCAACCTCCCAGCCAGTTTTGTAGTAAAACCCCAAGCTGAGATGAGAGAAAAACAGGGGCTTGATGGTTACATACGAACCAGAGGAGAAAGAAATTCCTGTTCTMCGCTTCTCCTCACCGATAGAAACACACACAGGACTGAAAAAGAAATCAAGCACTTCTTTGAACTTCGAAAATTCTGATTAAATGGGTTTCTGCTGAGAGCAAAACGTTTACAGACTGTAGCATGAAGAGAAACATCTGCTGGGGAATGGCAGCTGAGAACTGAACATGGACCACAGGAGGACAACATCTGGAAGTGACAGAGTGCAYGGTCTCCCTGTGGAGAAATGAGGTATTATCCTGTCTCTGCAAGGAATATATCACTGCAAAACTGCCCAGCAGCGTGGTTGCTTCTCTTGTCCTTTTCACTTTGTGTTGTCCCTTTTYCCACATTTTCATGTCAATAAGAAACCCTGAAACCTTGTGGTGTTTCCCAGTAGCTTTTCCACTGCTGAGGATGGCTGAAGCTCATATAATTTATGARGCCTTCTGTCTTCAAAACACAAGCTGAAAGGCCTTCTGGTGTGTTTTTTTCTCTAGAGAGACCTCTCTCTTGGCTTTTGACAAGCTGCCCTTGAATAAGGCTCGGCAGGGGGTTGACATGAAATAGTGGGAGCTGAAATGTGTGGGACTTGCCCAGCAGCCTGAGCTGCGCTGCAGCAAAGGAACACTCTTCCCAAGTCTAAGAACTGCAATAAACCTGCTCCTGTTGGTCTCTTCCCCTCCCTAAAAACGGGTTGGGTTGGTGCAAAGATTAACTTTGTGTTTGCATCCTGTTGAGAGCTCAAGGTTTCCCAGCATCACACATGAGATGAGTTCTTAGTCTGAATTTTCCTTTTCTTTTGACTCCAGCAGTGCACAAGGAAGGAGTTTGGACCAAATAGCTATATATCTATAAAAATAATGATATTTAGTCACCTAGGGGAGTGAGAGGTGTGGGAGCAGAGGAAGGGAGCAGAGATGCCCTGTCGGGCCTTCTCATCCCAGCCCATGGTCAGCACTCTCATAAAATTGAAGCTTTSATCTCAAAAAGAGCAGGCAGCCCCCAGCATTTGCTGATTGTTCCTTAATACCACCCTCACAGTCACTCTGCTGCCACCAGCTCAAGTATTGTTTGTCAGGGCAAAGGAGTTTAAATGACCCAGGGAAYGGCTGGAGCTGTGYCAGGSCAGGCTCARGCTGGAKWTCAGGAAAGGTTCTTGTGTCCCCAGAGGGTGCTGGCACTGCCCAGGCTCCCCAGGGAATGGTCCCGGCCCCGAGGCTGCCAGAGCTCCAGGAGCGTTTGGACAGCGCTGCCAGGGATGCTCAGGGTGGGGCTGTTGGGGGGTCTGGGCAGGGCTGGGGTTGGGCTGGGTGATCCTGGGGGTCYCTCCCAATTCACAAAATGTTGTGGCTCTGTGAAACTACAGGGTGATGGCGATTTCTGTTTTCCTTGGGTTTTGGGTGTCTTTTTACCCCCATCTTAAACTGAACTATGACATACATTTTGCTATAGTTAAGAGTAATAATTTACAAAAACATGCTTGTCAGAAGGAAATTGCTCCAGAGACACCCCTCTGGGGTTGACCAGCAAATGCTGAAGCATTCACAGTCAAGAGAACTGGGAATTAAGTCATGAGTGTCCCAAGAGAGCCCCTGCCACCAATTTGGCCGATTTTCAGGTATTAATGCAGTCCATCCAAGAAACCCCAACTGGCTGATGCACCCAGTTTATCTGTCTCTCACCCATGCAAGCCCCAGAGTTCAATACCCTGAATTAGACACACAACTGGGGTTATATTCCAGCTGCCTGATTTGAACTTGTTCTGGTTTCCTGGAGCTTCAGAGCCCTGAAATGAYATTGTGTGACCTGAGAGATTTTGTGGCAGTAGCTGTGTACACAGTGGCATTCAGAATGAAGGATGTAAAAGAGCCCTGCAGACTGTGATTCCAGGCAGCCAAACTGATGGTACCTCCTTCAGTACGAAGAGAAGAAAACTGCCTTTCTTCCTTCCAAGGAACAGCTGGTTGGCAGAAAGGCTTTTCAGGGGCTGGGATTGGCATTTCTGGCACCCTCTGCCTTCAGAAATGACTCATCTCCTGTCGTGGTTTAGAATGCTGGCCAAAAGCCAGGCACCCACAACAYCTGCTCATTCGCTCTCCCCCAGCACCA
>NW_026625361.1:0-1728 GCF_030028575.1 Malurus melanocephalus | reverse complement strand
TCCTATTGTTCTTCAATTGCTCTTTGTTCTTGCTTCTTACTATGTTTCTTCCTCATGGTCAGCGCGAGGTACATGTTACATTGCTGTAGTCACGTCCTCTTCTTTCCCATCCTCTTCTATCTCATCCTGCTCTATCTTGTGGTCTGGGTTGCTCAGTAACAGCAATTCATGACCTCGTTCCCATAAGAACCTGTCTAACAGAGATTCACCTGACTAAGATCCCTCTACATATCCCCTTCTTTCTTTGTGAGCAACCCAGCCCTGCAACACAGTCTTTTACGCAAAACGATAAATGCATCGCAGCAAGCAAACTGCTATCAACAGAAGAGCAAACAAGGTTAATACAAATAGTAATCCTTCTAACAACACAGTTTTCAGCCAACCTGTAATTCCCTATTTGCTTAGCCAGGTGGAGAGAGGATCAGTGCTAACCATAATTGAATGCTGATTAGCTTGTAATTGAGCAAGTTTTTTTCTGAATAGAAGTGGAATGATCAGAAATATTAAAACAACACATTCCTTCAAAGTCTTCACATCCATGACCCTGTGCCAACAAAAGAAAATCAATGGCCGCTCTATTCTGCAAAGTAGCATGTTTGATACTGTCAGCATCAGTCATAAGGTCACTGATCCTTTCTGAAGTCAAATTAAATTGTTTCTCTCCCCAACAGGCCAAGCGTTTCAAATTCTTTGCATTCGTGGCTGCCATCCCTCCTCGTAAGAGAATAGATGTTGCAATGACTGATGCCAAGGAGGGCAATTTCACATCATCATTGCAGGCTTCATCAAACAATCGTGCAGCTCTATTTCTCAATTTAGCAGTAGCTATAGCACTCAATACCTGTCACATTCTCGGGGTAAACATAGTTAATTTCCCAAGGTAACAAGGTCCTCCTACTGGAAAATGAGGAATACCTTGCCATGCYYTRTCTCCACAAATCAAAAATATTCCTGGAGGAAGAAGTTTTCCTCCTGTGGTATTCACAATTTGATCACATTCATCATTGGATATTTTGGGCCAATTGTATTGTCCAGAAACATTTTGCTATAATACAAGATTATTATGTAACTGTTGGTTATTTTTGAAAATTTTGAAAGTAAAGGCACCAGTTCCATTGAATGGTTGCAACTGATGTGCCAAATCGGTACAATCAGGCATATGTGACACATTACCCAATTCAAATGGTGCCACACTTCCTGGGAGATACAATTCTTGTAAAGGTCCTGGAGATGAATGATTTAAACCCTCTGTTATTGTCTTCTGCCAATAAGATGCGTTGCATGTAGGCCATGTATAATAGCCTTGTTTTCTGCACTCACCACATGTTTTGTTGTTGTCAAGTTCAGGGTGTGATCCATTCCACCAAGAAGCGAATATTGTATTGAATAACTCACAAATTTCTTCCCACCCTCCTAGGGGTATTCCAACTAAGCATATTTGAAAAGGATTGCTAGCTGATTGCATGCTCAAACAGAAAGCAGTTATACCTGACTTGTTGGCCCATGTGATCCACATATTTTCTTGGGGATTGGCTCTTAGAATTGCCTTACTTTCTATGCAAAGCCTTAGTAATACAATTGCAAAGAGCCATTTAACACCTCTATATTGCCTGTGATTGGCAATAGTTCCGCCATTGCTCACATTCTTGTTCCCACAGATGATCAGAAACACCATATTGTCAAGGTATATTAACCTCTTCCTGACATGCAAATCCTAACACAATTAAT
>NW_026625360.1:13451-14559 GCF_030028575.1 Malurus melanocephalus | reverse complement strand
TTCCTCCTTCTCATTTAATTTCCCTTTCCCCAGAGCTGATGCTGCTGCATTTCCCCTGGAATTCTGGGAATTCGTTTTTTTCTGTTTTTTTTCCTTCCCATTTAATTTCCCCCTTTTCCTGGAACCAAGGCCTGGAATTCCAGGGAATTCCTTTCTTTCTCTTCTCCTTTATTTTTCATTTCCCCCTTTTCCTGGAACCAAGGCCTGGAATTTCAGGGAATTCCCTTCTTTCTTTAATCTTCGTTTTTTTTTTTTAAATTTCCCGTTTTCCCGGACCCGAGGCTGCCGCATTTCCCCCAGAAATCCAGGAAATTTCTCTGTTTTCCTTTTTTCCACTTAATTTCCCCCTTTTTCTTGAACCAAGGCCTGGAATTTCAGGAATTTCAGGGAATTCCTTTCTTTTCTGTTCTCCTTTATTTTTAATTTCTAGTTTTCCCGGACCCGAGGCTGCCGCCTTTGCCCCAGAATTCCAGGAAATTCCTTTCTTTCTCTTCTTTTTTTTTTTTTAATTTCCCATTTTCCTGGACCTGAGGCTGCTGAGTTTCAATTCCAGGAAATTCCTCTCTCTCTGTTTTCCTTTTTTCCATTTAATTTTCTCCTTTTCCTGGAACCAAGACCTGGAATTTCAGGGAATTCCTTTTTTTTTTGTTCTCTTTTATTTTCAATTTCCCCTTTTCCTGCACCTGAGGCTGCCTTTCCTCCAGAATTCCAGGAAATTCCCCTCTCTATTTCCCTCCTTCCCATTTAAATTGCTGCTTTTCCTGGAACCCAGGACTGCAATTTCTGGGATTTCCTTTTCTTTTTGTTTTCCTTCCTATTTAATTTCCCCTTTCTGTGGACCTGAGGCTGCCAAGTTTCCCCCAGAATTCCAGGAAATTCCTTTCTTTCCCTTCATTTTTTTTTTTAAATTTTCCATTTTTCCTGGACCCTAGGCTGCCACGTTTCCCCCGGAATTCCAGGAAATTCCTTTCTTTCTCTTAATTTTTTTCAAATTTCCTGTTTTCCCAGACCCGAGTGTGCCGAGTTTCCCCAGAATTCCCAGAAATTCCTTTCTTCCTCTTTGTTTTTTTTAAATTTCCCCTTTTCCTGCACCCGAGGCTGCCTTTCC
>NW_026625360.1:9014-12446 GCF_030028575.1 Malurus melanocephalus | reverse complement strand
ACAGAAATTGATGGGAATTCACGGAGATTCAGGGAAATTCACGGAAATTCCTGAAAATTTCCAGAGATTCATGGAAATTCAGGGAAATTCACAGAAAATCACGGAAATTCACAGGAATTCACAGAGATTCAGGGAAATTCATGGAAAATCCATGGAATTTCTCAGAAATCCATGGAAATTCATGGAAATTCCTGAAAATTTCCAGAGTTAATGGAAATTCATGAAAATCCATGGAAATTCATGGAAATTCCTGAAAATTTCCAGAGATTCATGGAAATTCACAGAAATTCATGGAAATCCATGGAAATTCATGGAAATTCACAGAAATGCATGGAAATTCAAGGAAATTCATGGAAATCCATGGAAATTCACGGAAATTCCTGAAAATTTCCAGAGATTCATGGAAATTCAGGGAAATTCACAGAAATCCATGGAAATTCATGGAAATTCGTGGAAATTTATGGAAATTCACAGAAATTTCTAAAAATTCAGGGAGTTACAGGGAAATTCATGGAAATTCACGGAAATTCATGGAAATTTCCAGAGATTCATGGAAATTCAGGGAAATTCACAGAAATCCATGGAAATTCACGGGAATTCACAGAAATTTCTAAAAATTCAGGGAGAATCAGAGAAATTCATGGAGATTCATGGAAAATCATGGAAATTCATGGAAATTTCCAGAGATTCATGGAAATTCAGGGAAATTCACAGAAATCCATGCAAACTCATGGAAATTCACAGAAATTCATGGAAATTAATGGAAATTCCTGGAAATGCCTGAAAATTCACAGAAATTCCCAAAAATTCACAGAAATTCCTGAAAATTCATGGAAATTTACGGAAATTCACAGAAATTTCTAAAACTTCAGGGAGATTCAGGGAAATTAATGGAAATTAATGGAAATTCATGGAAATCCACGGAAATTCCTGAAAATTTCCAGAGATTCATGGAAAATCACGGAAATTCATGGAAATTTCCAGAGATTCATGGAAATTCAGGGAAATTCACAGAAATCCATGCAAACTCATGGAAATTCACGGAAATTCATGGAAATTAATGGAGATTCCTGGAAATGCCTGAAAATTCACAGAAATTCCTGAAAATTCATGGAAATACATGGAAATTCACAGAAATTTCTGAAAACTCATGGAAATTCCTGAAAATTCCTGGAAATTTCTGAAAATTGCTGAAAATTCCCGAAAATTTACCAAATTTCCAGAAAATTCCTGGAAATTCACAGAATTCCACGGAAATTCCCCCAAGTTTCTGAAAATTACTGTAAATTCCCAAAAATTATTTGAAATTTCTGACAATTCACGGAAATTCCCAGAGGTCCACAAAAATTCCCCAAATTTTTTGAAAATTCCTGAAAATTCACAGAAATTTCTGAAAGTTCCTGGACAAATCCAGAAAATTCATGGAAATTCCCAAAAATTCCCTAAAATTCCCGGAAATTAGTGTAAATTCACAGAAATTCCTGGAAAATTCCTGAAAACTATCAGAAATTCCTTGAAATTCCCAGAAATTCCGAGAAATTTCTGAAAATTCACAGAAATTCTGGAAAAGTCCGGGAAATTCATGGAAATTCCTGGACAATTCCTGGAAATTCACAGAAATTCCTGAAAATTTCTGGACAATTTCCTTAAATTTCTGGGAATCTCCAGGAATTTCCTGTAAAATTCCTAAAAGTTCCTTTTATTCTCAGAATCGGGAAGGGAGGGAGGGAAGGATTTGGGAAAGAGTTTTGGAATAAATTTTGAAGGCATTTTGGAAGGAAGGAAAGAATTTTGGGGGAGTTTTGGAAGGAATTTTGGAAGGAAGGAATTTTGGAAGGAAAAATGAGAGAAGGAAGGAAGGAGTTCTGGAAAAAAATTGGGAAGAATTTTGGAAGGAAAAAATTTGGAAGGAATTTTGGAGAAGGAAGGAAGGAAGGAAAGGAATAAATTTGGGAATGAACTTTGGAAGAAATTTTGGAATTTTGAAAGGAGTTTTGGAAGGGAAGGAAATTTTGGAAGGAATTTGGGAAGGAATTTCAAAAGGAAGGAAAGAATTTTGGGAATTGGGAACCTTCAGGACAGAGCCTTTCCCACTCCACCCTATCCCGGCTGGAATTCCAGGGGGTGGGGAGGTGATGCCGGCACCAGTTGGGGGTGAAACTGTGGGATTTGGGGTGAAGGGCTGGGATTTGGGGTGAAACACTGGGATTTGGGGTAAAACACTAAGATTTGGGGTGTGAAAGGCCCATCCCCGCTTCTCCTGTCCCACCATTCCCCCCTGGCCCCGCTTGGCGCCTGCTGCACCATCCCGCTTGGGCTGCTTGGGAATCCTGGGATCCCGGAGCGATCCCAGAGTGATCCCTCAGTGATCCCAGAGCGATCCCTGAGATCCTGGAGCGATCCCTGAGTGATCCCTGAGATCCTGGAGTGATCCCAGAGCGATCCCAGAGCAATCCCTGAGATCCTGGAGTGATCCCAGAGCGATCCCAGAGCAATCCCTGAGATCCTGGAGTGATTCCAGAGAGATCCCTGAGATCCTGGAGCGATCCCAGAGCGATCCTGGAGTGATCCCTGAGTGATCCCGGAGTCCCTCTGGCTGCTGCTCCTCCCGCATGGAATAACCGGGCGTGGCGCTCCATGGGTGTATCTGAGGGACACCGGGGCCGGGTGGGATCCCAGGACTGTTCCCGCTCCCGGGAGTGATCCCAGTGATCCCGATCCCCATAATCCTGATCCCAGTGATCCCAGTGATCCCAGTGATTCCTGTTCTCAGCTGGGATCCTGGGGCTGATCCCGATCCCAGTGATCCCTGTGATCCCGATCCCTGTGACCCCATTCCCCATGGTCCCTGCGATCCCGATCCCCACTCCCTGGTGTCCCAGCTGAGATCCCAATCTGTGAGATCCTGGTAATGTCTGTGATCCCAATGATCCCGATGATCCCCGTGATCCCATTCCCAAGTGTCACAGCTGGGATCCCCATCCCATCCCGATGATCCCAATCCCAATAATCCCTGTTCCCAGGTGTCCCAGCTGATGTGGGCGGCGCGCAGTGACACCGCTGATCCCTGTGATCCCGATCCCATTCCTGTAATCCAAATAATCTCGACAATCCCCGTTTTAGGTGTTGCAGCTGATGCGGGCAATGCGCAGTGGCACTGCTGACCCCTGTGATCCTGATGATCCCGTTCCCATCCCAATAATCCCAGTGATCCCGATGATCCCRTATCCATCCCCAGGTGTCCCAGCTGATGCGGGCGGCGTGCAGCGGCACCGCTGATCCCTGTGATCCTGATCCCATCCCGATGGTCCCAACAATCTCAATGATCCCATCCTAATGATCCCATTCTCTATCCCCAGGTATTCCAGCTGATGCGGGCAGCGTGCAGCGGCACCGCTGATCCCAATAATCCCAATGATGCCAATAAGCCCA
>NW_026625360.1:0-6763 GCF_030028575.1 Malurus melanocephalus | reverse complement strand
GGAATCCCAGGACAATGGGAAGCCTGGGACACCTGGATCAGGAATCCCAGAGGATCGGGAATCCTGGGAGAACGGGAATGTTACGGGAGTGGGAATCTGGGGGGATCCCAGAGGACTGGGAATTCCGGAGGATTGGGAATCCCAGGAGAGTGGGAATGTCAGGAGAGCTGGGAAACCCAGGAGAGTGGGGATCCTGGGGATCGGGAATTCCAGGGATCAGGGTCCCAGCAGATCCGGGGTCCCTGCGGAGCCTCCCCGGGGGGCGGAGCCGAGGGCGGGGCCGGCCCCCGCTGGAATTGGGGAAGGAAAAGGTCCCGGCCCCTCCCCCACCCCACCCCCACCCCTTCCCCTGTTCCTCTTTCCTTCCCGATCCCGATCTCAATCCCCGTCCTGATCCCAAACCCGATCTTAATCCCAATCCTGATCCCACTCCTGATCCCAATCCCAATCTCCATCCCGTGCCCATTCCTGATCCCATTCCCGATGCTGTTCCTGTTCCTGTTCTCGATCCTGTTCCCATTCCTGTTCCTGTCCCCATTCCCATTCCCGTTCCCATTCCCATTCCCGTTCCCATTCCCGATCCCGTTCGATGGGCTGGGCCCGCACTGATCCCATGTGGAGGCGGCGCTGGCGCTCCCAGCCCGGGGCTCGCTCGGCTCCTTCCTCCTCCTCCGTTCGGGGTAAGGGATCGGGGACCCCCGGGGCCAGGGCGGGATCCCTGTGCAGAGCTTTCCACCCCATTCCCGCTGTTCCCATTCCCGCTGTTCCCATTCCCATCCCATTCCTGCCCATCCCCCATCCCATTCCTGTCCCATTCCTGCTGTTCCCATTCCTGCTGTTCCCATTCCTGCTGTTCCCATTCCCATCCCATTCCTGCCCCATCCCGCGTCCCATTCCTGTCCCATTCCTGCCCCATTCCTGCTGTTCCCATTCCTGCTGTTCCCATTCCTGCTGTTCCCATTCCTGCTGTTCCCATTCCCATCCCATTCCTGCTCCATTCCCGCTGTTCTCATTCCCTCTGTTCCCATCCCCGCCCCATTCCTGCCCCATTCCCTTCCCATTCCCCCCACTCCTGTTCCCATTTCCCACCTGGCTCGCAGGGAGCTCCAGACTCTGTACCCACAGTTTTTGGGTTTTCTTGGGATTGGGTTTTTTGGGATTGGGGTCCCACACATCCTCTCCCAGCGGCTCTGTCGGGCTCATCCCGCTGACGGCCCCACAGGGAAAAGCGGGATCCGCCTGTTCCTGCTGCTGTGGAGCCACAGCCCCAAAACCACCCCAAATCCCCGTTTGGGGTTCTGCTGCCATTTGGGGTTGCTGTGGGTTTGGAGTCACTGTGGATTTGGAGTTCTGGTGCCATTTGTGATCACTGGATTTGGGGTTCCATTGCCATTTGGGGTTGCTGTGGATTCGTGGTTCCGGTGTCATTTGGGGTCGGTTCTGATGCCATTTGGGGTTGCTGTGGGTTTGGGGATCCGAGGCCATTCGGGGTCAATTCTAGTGCCATTTGGGGTTCCAGTGCCATTTGGGGTCGGTTCCGGTGCCATTTGGGGTTGCTGTGAGTTTGGAGTTCTGGTGCCATTTGGGATCACTGGATTTGGAGTTTCAGTACTGTTTGGGATCACTGGGTTTGGGGTTCCGGTGCCATTTGGGGTCATTATGGATTTGGGGTTCTGGTGCCATTTGGAGTTACTGTTGCTTTGGGGTTTTGATGTCATTTGGGGTTGCAGTGGGTTTGGGATAGCTGTATTTGGGGTCGGTCCTGGTGCCATTTGGGGTCCCAGTTCCATTTGGGGTCGGTCCTGGTTCATTTGGGGTCCCGGTTCATTTGGGGTCCCGGTTCCATTTGGGGTCAGTCCCGGTTCCATTTGGGGTCAGTCTTGGTTCCATTTGGGGTCGGTCCCAGTTCCATTTGGGGTCGGTCCCGGTGCCATTTGGGGTCAGTCCTGGTTCCANCGCTGTTCCCATTCCTATTCCCGCCCCATTCCCGCTGTTCCCATTTCTGCTGTTCCCATTCCCACCCCATTCCTGCCCCATTCCCTCTGTTCCCATTCTCGCCCCATTCCCGTCCCATTCCCGTCCCATTCCCACTGTTCCCATTCCCATTCATGCCCTATTCCCGCTGTTCCCATTCCCGCCCCATTCCCCGTTCCCATTCCTATTTCCTGCCTGGCTCGAAGGGAGCTCTGGGCTCCGTTCCCGCAGTTTTTGGGTTTTTTTGGGATTGGGTTTTTTGGGATCGGGGTCCCCCATGTCCCCTCCCCGTGGCGCTGTCGGGCTTATCCCGCTGACAGCCCCACAGGGATGTAGGATCCCGGGAAAAGCGGGATCCGCCTGTTCCCGCTGCTGTGGAGCCACAGCCCCAAAACCACCCCAAATCCCCGTTCGGGGTTCTGCTGCCGTTTGGAGTCGCTGTGGGTTTGGGGTCACTGTGGATTCAGGGTTCCAGTGTCATTTGGGGTTGGTTCTGGTGCTGTTTGGGGTCGCTGTGCATTCAGTGTTCTGGTGCCATTTGGGGTCACTGGGTTTGGGGATCCAAGGCCATTCGGGGTCAGTTCTGGTGCCATTTGGGGTCGCTGTAGATTTGGAGTTCCAGTACCATTTGGGATCACTAGATTTGGGGTTCTGGTACTGTTTGAGGTCACTGTGGATTTGGGGTCACTGGGTTTGGGGTTCCAGTTCCATTTGGGGTCAGTTCCAGTGCCATTCGGAGTTACTGTTGCTTTGGGGTTTTGGTGCCATTTGAGGTTGCAGTGGGTTTGGGATCGCTGTATTTGGGGTCAGTCCCGGTGCCATTGGGGGTCCCAGTTCCATTTGGGGTCCCGGTTCCATTTGTGGTTGGTCCCGGTTCCATTTGGGGTCCCGATTCCATTTGGGGTCAGTCCTGGTTCATTTGGGGTCAGTCCCAGTTCATTTGGGGTCAGTCCCGGTTCCATTTGGGGTCCTGGTTCATTTGGGGTCGGTCCCGCAGGGCTCTCTGACGAGGAGGATTCGGGGTTCCTGGAGGTCGCCGTGTCCGACACGAAGCACCCAGCCCCGGAGCTCGGCCCCGCACCCCCGGGACTCACCCCACAACAGGTTTGGGATTTGGGATCGAGGATTTGGGATCAGGATTGGGGATTGAGGATCCGGATTGGGGATTGAGGGTCGGGGATTTGGGATTTGGGATCAGGATTGGGGATTGGGGGTTGGGGATTCCAGGGATTTGGGATTGGAGTTCCCCAGGGATTTGGGATCAGGGTTCCCCAGAGATTTGGGATCAGGGTTCCCCAGGGATTTGGGATTGGGGTTCCCCAGGGATTTGGGATCAGGGATTGGGGATTTGGGATTGGGGTTCCCTAGGGATTGGGGTCACAGCTCCCCGGGGCCCCGTGACCGAGCAAGGCGGGAAATGCTGAGTCAGCAGGAACGGCATTGCTGTTTCCGGGGCCGGGGCTGCTTCCCCTTTTTGCCGGGATTTGGGATTGGGGGATCGGGGCTGACCCTACAGCCTGGGCTGCATTTCTCCTTTTTCCTGGGATTTGGGGTTTGTGGGGTCAGGGCTGTGCCCGCATTCCCCTGATCCCAGATTTGGGGTTTTTCTCTGTGGGGTCATGGCTGCGCTGTCCCGCAGGTGCTGCGCAGGCACATCCTGGGCTCCATCGTGCAGAGTGAGCGCAGTTACGTCGATTCCCTGAAGCGAATCCTGCAGGTGGGAACGGACCCTTCCCTAAATCCCTAAATACCTAAATCCATGAATGTCTAAATCCCTTCCCTTTCCTTTCCCTTTCCCTTTCCCTTTCCCTTTCCCTTTCCCTTTCCCTTTCCCTTTCCCTTTCCCTTTCCCGGGATTTGGGGTTGCCCCGAGCGGATCCCGGGATCCCAAGGGTTGGGAATTCTGTGTTCCCCCCTGGATTACTGCCGGGGTTTCCCATTCCCAGTTTCCCAATCCATGGGAATTCCCTGTTTCCCCCAGGATTCCCCAATTCCCCTTCCCGTTTCCTGAGTTCTGGAATTCCCTCTTTCCTGTGGGGTTTCTCATTCCCGGGATTTGGGGTGGCCCAGTGTGGATCCTGGCATTGCAAACTTTGGGATTTCCAGTTCCCCCCAGGATTACCGGACCCTGCTGCTGGGATTTCCCATTTCTGCTTTTCCCATCATTCCAAGATTTGGGATTTCCTATTCCCGGGACCTTTCCCAGTTTCCCAATCTATGGGATTTCCATTTTCCCCTCAAGATTACCGGACCCCACTGCTGGGATTTCCCCTTCCCATCATTCCAAGATTTGGGATTTCTGGTTTTCCCCAGGATTACTGTGCCCCGTTGCTGGGATTTCCCATTCCCATTCCCAGTTTCCCAGTTTATAGGATTTCCCAGTTTCCCAGTTTATAGGATTTCCATTCCCCCAGGATTACTATGCCCCACTGCTGGGATCCCATTCCAGTCTATAGGATTTCCCAGTTTCTAGGGTTTCCCAGTTTATATGGTTTCCCAGTTTATAGGATCCCCTTTTCCAGGATTACCGCACCCTGCTGCTGGGATCCCATTCCAGTTTATAGGATTTCCCAGTTTATAGGATTTCCCAGTTTCTAGGGTTTCCCAGTTTTTAGGGTTTCCCAGTTTATAGGATTTCCCAGTTTCTAGGGTTTCCCAGTTTCTAGGGTTTCCCAGTTTATAGGATTTCCGTTTCCCCAGGATTACCGCGCCCCGCTGCTGGCCATGCAGCCCAAGGTGCTGAGTGCCCGCAAGTGCCGTGTGGTGTTTTTCCGGCTGCGCGAGATCCTGCAGTGCCACTCCATGTTCCAGATCGCCCTGGCCTCGCGCGTGGCCGAGTGGGACACGGCCGAGACCATCGGGGACCTGTTCGTGGCCTCGGTGGGTACGGGAATGGGGTCTGGGGTGAGATGGGATCCTATAAATGGGGAATGGGGTGTGGGGTGTGATGGGATCCTATAAATTGGGAATGGGGTGTGGGGTGTGATGGGATCCTATAAACTGGGAACGGGGTGTGATGGGATCCTATAAAGAGGGAACGGGGTGTGGGGTGTGATGGGATCCTATAAACCGGGAATGGGGTCAGGATTGATAATGGGATCCCATAAACGGGGAACGGGGTGTGGGGTGTGATGGGATCCTATAAACCGGGAATGGGGTATGGGGGCAGAATGGGATCCTATAAACTGGGAACGGGGTGTGGGTGTGATGGGATCCTATAAACGGGGAATGGGGTCAGGATTGATAATGGGATCCCATAAATCGGGAATGGGGTGTGATGGGATCCTATAAATGGGGAATGGGGTGTGGAATGGGATGGGATCCTATAAATCGGGAACAGGGTCAGGATTGATAATGGGATCCCATAAAACCGGGAATGGGGTGTGGGGTGTGATGGATCCCATAAAACAGGGAATGGGGTCTGAACCCTCTGGTATCCCATAAAACTGGGAATGGGGTGTGGTTTGATTCTGGGATCCCATAAAACTGGGAATGGGGTCTGAACCCTGTTGGATCCCATAAACCAGGAACGGGGTCTGGATTGATCCTGGGATCCCAGCAGGGCTGGGTTTGGGATGGGAGTGATGGGATTCCCTCAACCCCCYTCATTGTCCCAATCCTGTTTTTGGGGTCCTTCACCCCATTCCTGCTCTCTCCACCCCTCCCTTACCCCAATCCCATTTTTGGGGTCCCTGACCCCATTCCCATGCCTCAATCTCGTTTTTAGGATCCCTGTCCCCGTTCCCGCTCTCTCCCAATCCCATTTTTGGGGTCAGGGACCCTGTTCCTGCACTCCAATCCCGGTTTCGGGGTCCCTGACCCCATTCTGCTCTCTCTCGTCCCCAGTTCTCCAATCCCGTTTTTAGGGTCCCTGACCCCGTTCCCGTGTCCCAATCCCATTTTTAGGATCCCTGACCCCGTTCCGCTATCCCAATCCCGTTTCTAGGATCCCTGACCCCATTTCCATACCCCAATCCCGTTTTTAGGATCCCTGACCCCGTTCCCTCTCTCCCGTCCCCAGTTCTCCAAGTCCATGGTTGTGGATGTTTACAGCGATTACGTCAATAACTTCAGCACGGCCATGGCGCTCATCAAACGCGCGTGCCTGACCAAACCCGCCTTCCTGGACTTCCTCAAGGTCAGAGACATCCCATAATACCACAATCCCATAATGCCCCAATCCCATCCACCTTCTTGGACTTCCTCAAGGTCAGAGCATCCCATAATAGTGTCATCCTCTAATACCCTGATCCTGTAATACACTGATCCCATAATACACTGACCCCACAATGCCCCAATCCCATCTGCCTTCCTGGACTTCCTCAAGGTCAGAGACATCCCATACTAGTGTCATCCTCTAATACACCGATCCCGTAACACACCGATCCCATAATGCCCCGTTCCCATAATGCCCTGATCCCATTCGCTTTCCTGAACTTCCTCAAGGTCAGAGGCATCCCATAGTACTGCAATCCTATAATGCCCTGATCCCATAATACCACAATCCCATAATACACTGATTCCACAATTCCCAATCCCATCTGCCTTCCTGGGGTTCCTCAAGGTCAGAGCCATCCCATAATACTACAATCCCATAATACCGTGATCCTGTAATACACTGATCCCATAACCCCCCCTCTCCCACAATGCCCCTATCCCATCCGCCTTTCTAGACTTCCTCAAGGTCAGAGCCATCCCGTAATAACCCAATCCCATAATGCCATGATCCTGTAATACTGTGATCCCATAATACCGCGATCCCATAATACACTGATCCCCCGATCCCACA
>NW_026625359.1:8411-11489 GCF_030028575.1 Malurus melanocephalus | reverse complement strand
TTAACCATTTTTAACCCATTTTAACCATTTTTAACCCATTTTTACCCATTTTTACCTATTTTTACCCATTATAACCATTTTAAAACCATTTTTACCGATTTTAACCATGTTTTAAACCATTTTAACCGATTTTAACAATTTTAACCCATTTAAACCATTTTTTTAGCTATTTTAACCCTTTTTGGGGCATYTTTAACCATTTTTTACCCATTTTTTACCAATTTTTTACCATTTAAACCATTTTTGGGTCAATTTTAACCCTTTTGGGGTCATTTTTAACCATTTTTTACCCATTTTAACAAATTTTTACCCATTTTTAACCATTTTTTACGCTTTTTAACCATTTCTTAACCATTTTTAACCATTTTTTGTCCATTTTAAACATTTTTGGGGTCATTTTTAACCATTTTTGGGTCATTTTTTATCCATTTTATACCCATTTAACTGTTTTTAAACCATTTTTTACCCATTTTAACCATTTCTAACCATTTTTACCCATTTCTGGGTCATTTTTTAACCATTTTTGGGTCATTTTTAACCAATTTTACCCATTTTAACAATTTTTTACCCATTTTTTTTCCATTCTTTCACCAATTTTACCCATTATTTTACCCATTTTAACCATTTTAACAATTTTTTACCCATTTTTTACCCATTTTTAACCATTTTTAACCATTTTTAACCTTTTTTTACCCATTTTTACCCATTTTTACCCATTTTTAACCATTTTTTGTCCATTTTAAACCATTTTTTTCCCATTTTAACAATTTTTTACCCATTTTTTACCATTCTTTTACCAAGTTACCCATTTTTTACCCATTTTTTACCCATTTTTATCCTTTTTTTACCATTTTTTTACCCGATTTTACCCATTTTTTCCCCATTTCCCCCCCATTTTTACCCCCACCCCTCCCCCACCCCCATCACCACACCCACAATAACCACGCCCACCACGACCACGCCCATTTCCGGTGCCGGGCGGATGTCTCCGCTGCGTGGGCGGGGCCAGACGAAGGCCACGCCCCCCGCGCGGGCCGCGATCCAATCAGAGAAGGCGCTGACGCGCGTGTAAACCCCGGGGCGGGACGGGACCCCGCACCCCTCCCCCCACGAGACAACTCCCGCCAAAACCCAGCGGTCAGCGGCCGGACACACCAGCGGACCACCGGAATCGCCCTGGGGAGAGAGAGTGACCAATGAGTGACCAGTGAGTGACCAGTGAGTGACCACCAGAGTGACCACACCCACCACAGTGACCACACCCACTGACCACACCCACAGTGACCACACCCACTGAGTGACCAATGAGTGACCAGTGAGTGACCACACCCACCAGAGTGACCAGTGAGTGACCAGTGAGTGACCAAAGTGACCAGTGAGTGACCACACCCATCAGAGTGACCACACCCATCACAGTGACCAAACAGTGACCAAAGAGACCAATGAGTGACCAGAGTGACCAATGACCACACCCACACTGACCACACCCACCACAGTGACCAATGAGTGACCAGTGAGTGACCAAAGTGACCACCAGAGTGACCACACCCACCAGAGTGGCCAATGAGTGACCACCACACTGACCACGCCCCCTACAGTGACCACACCCACTGAGTGACCAGTGACACACCAGCGGACCCCCGGAATCGCCCTGAGGGGACAAAGAGTGACCAGTGAGTGACCAGAGAGTGACCACACCCACCACAGTGACCACACCCACCACAGTGACCAATGAGTGACCAATGAGTGACCATCACACTGACCACGCCCATTGAGTGACCACACCCCCTGAGTGACCACACCCACCACAGTGACCACACCCACTGACCACACCCACAGTGACCACACCCACTGACACACCAGGGGACCCCCGGAATCGCCCTGAGGGGACAAAGAGTGACCAGTGAGTGACGAAAGTGACCGTCAGAGTGACCACACCCACCACAGTGACCACACCCACTGACACACCAGCGGACCCCCGGAATCGCCCTGGGGACAGAGAGAGTGACCAGTGAGTGACCAGTGAGTGACCAATGAGTGACCACACCCACCACAGTGACCACACCCACCGGAGTGACCACACCCACAGTGACCACACCCACTGAGTGACCAATCAGTGACCAGTGACCACACCCACCAGAGTGACCAATCAGTGACCAAAGCGACCAATGAGTGACCACACCCACTGACCACACCCACTGAGTGACCAATGAGTGACCATCACAGTGACCACCAGAGTGACCACACCCCCTGACCACACCCACTGAGTGACCACTGACACACCAGCGGACCCCCGGAATCGCCCTGAGGGGACAAAGAGTGACCAGTGAGTGACCACACCCATACTGACCACACCCACCACAGTGACCACACCCCCTGAGTGACCACACCCCCTGAGTGACCACACCCACCAGAGTGACCACACCCCCTGAGTGACCACACCCCCTGAGTGACCACACCCCCTGAGTGACCACACCCACTGACCACACCAGCAGACCCCCGGAATCGCCCTGAGGGGACAAAGAGTGACCACTGAGTGACCAGTGAGTGACCACACCCACCACAGTGACCACACCCATTGACCACACCCACCGGAGTGACCACACCCACTGAGTGACCACACCCCCTGAGTGACCAATGAGTGACCATCACAGTGACCACACCCACACTGACCACACCCATCAGAGTGACCACTGACACACCAGGGGACCCCCGGAATCGCCCTGAGGGGAGAGAGTGACCAGTGAGTGACCAGTGAGTGACCATCAGAGTGACCACACCCACCGGAGTGACCACACCCACTGACCACACCCACCGGAGTGACCAATGAGTGACCAATGAGTGACCACCACACTGACCACGCCCCCTACAATGACCAGTGAGTGACCAAAGTGACCAAAGTGACCGTCAGAGTGACCACACCCACCACAGTGACCACACCCACCAGAGTGACCACACCCACTGACCACACCCACACTGACCACACCCACTGAGTGACCAGAGAGTGACCAAAGTGACCATCACAGTGACCACACCCACCACAGGGACCAATGAGTGACCATCACAGTGACCACGCCC